>NC_141695.1:844323053-844530553 GCF_964263255.1 Lissotriton vulgaris
CGCGCTATACAAGTTTACCTAACATAACGTAAATTGAACAATTAAACTACACAAAGACAGAGGAAGCTGCATAATAATGAATGATTGTTCACTGCAATAATGATGTTAATTTGTAAAAACAATGTATGAATGACTACACATGCAATCACTTTACAGGTGTTGCAGCCTGTTTTAACAGCTGGTTTTGTGGCAATTTAGAAATCATACAATTTTTTTTTACTGGCGTACTGTACATTTGTCATTCACAAACAAGCCCCTAGTGACATCTGATGGGTAATCTGTCACACCGGACTGGAATTTTTGCTCTATTTCCACATTTCAGATAGGAATATAGTAGTTGTCACGTTTAACCCACACTTCAGCACTCATTTAGCAAACTGCTTGAATTTAGTTTTTTTAAAGTTTTGCTAATGGTGCATTTAGTACTGTAAAATTCATGTGTACAAGAACTCCGAACAGAGCAAAAAGATTGCAGGATGTACATTCAATACTCTTGAGAGGATGAGGATCATTTCAGTTCCATATGAAATAGATAACTGTAGGTGGTCCTATCAAGCTTTTTCTGGTTGTGTTTATTTTGGTTGCACATGAAGCATTGTGTGTAAAGTGCGATATGTGACACCCACGCAAGTCAACTATGACTTAATGTGAAGGTTTATGGGTTGTTCTGGCTTAACTATTTTGCCTTATCATGCTCATGTAACTTACTTAACACCTTGGCTGCTTTGAGTTTCCCCTCCTATGCTGAGCTTTGAGTTTCCCCATTGTTCATGACGAGCTGAGCTCGTCATAAGTACAGCTCAACCGTGCCTCATGACGAGCTGAGCTCGTCATGAGCAGCGAAGGGGTTAAATGTTCTCGTTTGGCAATGAAGTGGATATCCAGCCCTGCCAGTACATGATATGCATTGCTAAGTTCAGCACATCAATAAACCCAAGTAAAGAACATGGTCATTTACAATGCCAATAGCTCTAACTTTCAAAAAGGCGAGACAGATTGCTTTGAAAATGCTTTTTTTCTATGGGCCACGACACGTTTCGCCTTCAAAGTTTGAAAATGCTGCTGCACAAGACTTCATCTCCGACTGGTCAGAGTACCCAGAGCCTAGTTTTGATAACCAAGCAGCATGCTGCCTTGCTCAAGAGCAGTCAGTTTTGCATTCATATTTGGAAACAAAGAAGCCCCAACCCCATCATTTAGGTTTACTATCGAAACAATATTAGTAGAGGAAGTGGGAACAATTTCCTGGCTGCTCTCCAAGTTGCGATTTTGACTGAATCAGGAACAGACAATACTAGCATTTTAGCAATCTTTTACAATCGACCTGTTCGCGGGCCACTTATGCTGGCATCCACAATGGTACAAATACTGACGAAGATCAACTTGGTAAATAAGGGAGGCGATCGAGATAATGGTTTCCGATGGAGGTTACATTATTCTGGGGCAACTAGATGCCCCTATACAATCATTTCAGTAATCTGTTTATCTAGAAGGTTGCCAAAATTTTAGAAGCAAAATTCACACTTTAATAGTAGTTTAGTAGCCAGATACCAAAACTTAAGAATGTACAAATCATATTCTGTTCGGCAATATTGTACTAATAGTCACAGATCAAATTTATAAAAAGGTACAGAAACCATTAGATAGTCTAAGGTTGCGCACAGGTGTAGTCCTGGCATACATTCACTTTGAGTAGCCTTTCAGGTGGTATATTTCCTGATTGCTTGCTGATTTGTGGTTCATTTTTAGGTCTCGCCTAGCGCTGCTGCGCACATGCACAGCTCGTTCGGCGAGATTTATTGCAGATTAGGACTTTGAGAAAAGGACTTGAAGCCCCACCCCTTATTCCCATTGGCTTGCGTACCGTTTATGTCAAATTGTGGGCTGCCATTGGAAATAAGTTTTCTAGGGTGCCTCCTTTTCGCTTTTTGTGCAGGCCCACCCGGACTGGCTCGCCTGCATTACGGCTATCGTGATGAAGTTTCTTATCAGAAGCTTCGTCATGCTGCCTTGCACGCGCCAGTCTGGCTCTGACTGGATGCTGCGAGAACGCTCTTCATATGGTAACGGGCTTGTTTTAGGAGGATTTCCGCATCATTGGGCGTCCTTCCAAGATGTGCATGGCTTACATAGCTGCTTTTTCTTACTTTGTTGTTGCACATTCCAGCACCTACAGAGAATGCACGGACACGCCCAAGCTACCCGGGACAAAAGGAGGCACAATCTGACTGAAGCAGAATACCTCCGGTCAATCAATTCAGCCCACCCTTTCCAGCTCTACCTAGCATCCAGTGCCACCCTTGCCTGCTGAGCTACAGTAGGAATCCACTTATATACACAATGGGATGGGAACGCAGTCAGAAAGCGCGCATGGTCTTTTATAAAGTGATCCATTTATAAAATATCAGATACGGAATCGTGCAGATATCGGTGTGGACTGAAATATATTGACACCTCTGCATATAGCGCCTTGACGCGGCATCAAGCGCTCACTGAGGCAATGCTATGATGGTGGTGACTAGCAAGGCATAATCTTCACACTGCCCGGACTGGACAAAACCTCCCCACTTCCCTGGTACTCTGGACAATCCTAACTCTGTCCTGTCATATTCCATGTCATTGTCCTGTCTATCCATAAACTGCCCTCGTCCGGAATGGCCTGCTGCCTTAAACGCTGCCTGGCGTTCGTGTCCCGGCACTGCCCCCTTCCCCCGGCAGTGATTTCCTTCTGCCTCTGCAGTCTGCCTTTCCCTCCACCCGGCCCAACAGGTCATTCAGTTTCCAGATACTTGGAAATATCTGCGCTGTCCTGGCACACTAACTGTTCCAGCCGCCCCAGCAAAGGTTAGACAATGCCCCAAATATGCAAGGCCCTTTCCCAGTCCACAGGACCGTTCCAACTGTCTCACCGCCAGCCAGCGCCCCTCCCCCTTTAGTGTCCTTATCGCCTGGCTGGGCCCAGTCCAATCAGTTCCTCTGAGTCCCTGCACCCTTGTCACCGCTCTCTGGGGATCCTCAGCCCTTCCCTGCCTCCTGGATACATTCATTCATAAATCTTTATTTCGGTAAATTTTCACCATAAAAGACATAACATTTCATAAAACTGTTAAAAGATAAAAAATTTTAACTTTGCAAGGTCATTGGAGTCCATTTAAAAAGAAAAAATTTCTTGGTGCAAATCACCTTTTTGGTACAGTAAAGTCAGTGACCAGCCTTAAGGCATTTTCTTCTCAGGGACCACATTGCACCTAGATATTTAGCCACTGCGAAAACGATGTGGTCCGACAGATCTGTTTTCAGAACTCTGAAGGCGGCCAAGCACTCTCCAAATCCTGAGTTTCTGCATAGAGGGACAATCCATTTCTTACGAGTCTCGTAACAGGCCGGGCAAAAGAAGATTATGTGGAGCTCTGATTCATTGGCCACTCTACAAGCTGACTGCTTGTTCACTCCACTTACTTGTAAATTCTCGAAGTGGAAGGGACCCGTGCCTCCATTGCAAATACAGTTTTCTGAGTAAGGGAGGATATAGTTTGTCTAGAGCTGGCTCGAAGCTGTAGGTGTCCTTAGTGCGTAGAAATAACTCCGTTAATGTCCCGTGATTTTGTTGTCGGCAGAGTGCCGCTAATTTACTGTCGTGGAATACCTTTGCCAGTGTCTTTTTAGGAAAAAGTGGACAAGTGGATAGAGGGTCAGACCACAACTTCAGGAGGCCTAGGCCCTCCAGCTCAGTTTTAATGGATTTCAGCCATTTGATTTTCCCTGCATTAGGCATAGCAAGCACCTCCTGGAGTCCCTGTCTATAGCTGATCAATTCTGGAACAGACCACAACCTACGCCAGTAAGCCAGGGGTCGAAAAAGCTAGTTCTTCTACCACCCTCCGAAGGAACTTGTTCTCCTCTTTCACCAGGTCTGGAGAGACTGCGTGGCCCCAAAGCTCACACCCATACATGGCAACGGGCCGGATAGATGACTTATTTTTACCCAAGAGCTTCATGGTTCCACCCGAATACTGAATCAGTTTGAGTGCTTTCTCTTGGTGCGTGCACCAGGACATTCTCTCATTTAGCATAACTTTAAGGTATTCAAATGTTCTCACCCTTTCGAGTCTGCTCTGTCCGATGTTGGGGCTATAGCGGAATTTTGGTGGGGTATTAAACACCATGAATTTGGTCTTTAAGGTGTTCATTTCTAATCCATGTTCCCCACAAAAATCCACAAAGCCATCGAGAACACACTGGATACCCATCGCAGATTTTGAAAGCAACAGGGTGTCGTCGGCGAACATAATCGCCGGCACCCTGGAGCTTGCCAGCTTAGGAGCATCGGAGTTGTCAACCCCATTCAGGTTAGAGATGACCCCGTTGACGTAGAGGCAGAACAGGGTCGGTGCAAGCACACAACCCTGCCTTACACCCCTGTCAACAGGGAAACTATTCGACAAAGCTCCCTCCTTGCCACACCTCACCTGTGCGAAATTGGCAGTGTGGAGACGAATAATCATCTCCAGCAAGCCCTTAGGGACCCCCAGTGTGGCCAACACCTCCCAAAGCTTTCTGCGGGGGACCAGGTCGAAGGCCGCCCTCAGGTCCACGAATACAGTGTAGAGGCTGCCACCCTCCAGCTGTACCGTTTTCCAAAAGATGAGGGCAAGCCGAAAGACCTGGTCTATAGTTGAGGCCTTCTTTCTAAAGCCCGCTTGGAGGCGACTCAGTATATCATATTCCGTCATCCATTCCAACAAATCGATCCAAGAGTATCCTGGTAAAGAGCTTTTGTGAAACGTCTATCAGGCTTATTGGCCTGTAGTTGGCTGGGAGCAGAGGGGAGCCCTTCTTAAAAATAGGGACCAACTCTGCCCCCAGCCAAGTTGGGGGGGGATCATCATGCCATTCAGAATCGCATTGAACAACACCCTAAGATACGGGGCCCAAATTTTAACTTCGTGTCTGTATAGATCACCTGGAAGCCTGTCTAGGCCTGGCGCCTTATCAGCAGCAAGGCCCAAGATCGCCACACTGACTTCTTCCAGAGTGAATCCATCCATGGGAGCTACACTTTCAGTAAATTGAACCGTTATGGGTTCGGGTGGGGTCGCCAGTTGGTCCGGGTTATGTGCGCTGTACAGGGTTTTGAAGTGGTCCTCCCAGACTACAGATGCTATATTTGCTTCTACTGCCGCTAGAGGTTCAGCTGAACCATGCTTAACGATTTGCCAAAATTTTCGGCCATCTCGGAATGAGAGGGCAACTGACATTTCGGACCAGTTTTCTTCATCCATTCTATTTTAGCGTTGCGTAGGATGGACTTATAGGCCAACCGCTTTTCCCTGATCTTTCTAGGAGTTTCCCGAATTTTAAGGGACTCTAGTAGGACGAACCTTTGCTCTCCTACAAGAAGCATTGAACCATGAGGCTCTTCTCCCCTTGGGCTTCTTCGGCCTGGCCACCGGGTTCAGTACTTCTGCTAGGTTAGAGCATAGCTCAGAATGAATGTCCCCAAGCACAGTGAACTCAGTAGCGGTGGCTAGCTGGGTGGCGAGTGCCTCAGCTTTATCTAGAGCAGGGGGCTCAGTGGCAAAAGCTAGCTGAGGGATGAGAACCTCAACTTTTTCTAGGGCAGGGACCACTGACGCATACAGCCTTTGGATGTTATTGGGGTTCTCCAGGAGTTTTAACCATTTAATTCTGCGTCTGTTACTAGTTACGACTAAGCCAGCGGGGAATGCTAAGTTTTCTTCTACTATACCCGTGGGCAATCCCTGGACCGCAAATCTCAGTGAAAGTACATTGTGGTCACTGTCAGTCCTAGCGACTATCCCAAAGTCCCTCACTTTAGCCCAGTCCTTCACTGAAACCAGGATGTAGTCTATTCCTGACTCATACCCTGGTCTATTGAAGGTGTATTTTGGTGGAATATCTCTCTTAATTCGGCCATTGCAAGCCCTCAGCGAATGACAGAGCGTAAAAGATGTTATTTGGGTGACAAGAGGTGACCAAGACTTTACAGGGGGGCCCACCAAAGTGGGGATCTCCCAGAGATCATCCTCTTCGCTTGTTACTCCTGCCAGATGATCCGGGAGGGGCTCATACGGAGCGTTAAAGTCTCCCCCAACTATGAGTGAAGAGCAAAGAGTGGCGGAATCCAGGAACGACGCTATATCCTCAATTGTCCCAGAGATGCCTGCTATCCCTGCCGCTCTTGAATATACATTAATCAATGCTACACTTGCACCACATGCCCACTCCAAAACAACGCACTGAAAGTCCGCTGAGTTGGTTTCGAGGATTCTCGCCCTGCATCCAAGATGGGAACCCACCCAGATCAAAAGGCCCCCAGATGGTTGTCCCTTCCCACCCCATTTTGCCAGAATCTCGAAGGAAGCGTATCCTGTACGGGACTGTTTTTCCCTGGCCCATGTTTCTTGAAACAAGCATATGTTGTGTCCTTCAATTAATTCCGCCCACTCAGAAGAATCTAATTTATTGGCCAACCCGGCGACGTTCCAGGAGAGTATGGAAACTACGCCAGGAGCCACCATCTTATCAGTGTCATTAGATACCAAAGCACACCTGCTTGTCCTAGACTGGCCTTGCTGGTGGAAGGACAGTCCTTCCGTTACCACCGAGCATATTTTAAGCGGCACCTCAGAAAGGGGCTTGTCCTTATTATTTTGATCAATTTTAACTTTGTCTATGTGAGTGATTTTATCGGTAATTGGCTCAGTTAGTGTAGTGCCCGCAGAGTATTCAGCAGCATCCCCATCATTGTACCTAGTCTCACCTGTAGTTTGGTTACAATCTCCAGGTAGGTGCTGTAATGGTGGGGAAGCAGATCGGCCCAGGGAATAGGCTGAACAGCAGGCTAGGTCTGCCAATGACGGTGTGTCAGTAAACCTGTGTGAAAGTCAATCCACTTCCTCAAGGCACCCAAATCTGTTGTGTGCGGGTGCCCCAGTCCACCCACCGTGTAGGTCTTGCCAATGATTGGGTAACCCGCCCTGTACCCCTTTTCTCTCTCCGGGATCCAATTCCAATTCCCTCCCATGTTAAAGTGTGGGCGTGGCGGGTAAAAATAAGTTAGAGGTCTAGATGCTATGGGCGAGTTTGCACCGTTACTACTCCAGGAATGAATGAAATGTGCAGTGTTGGGATCTTCAAATGAAACAATTACACAATCACCTGTAATAGACTTGTGCGAGGTGCCTATCCAAGGGACCCGACGCACCATGAGAATTTTGCTTCTCAGATGATTGGGTATTGGCCTGTTGACATTGAGCCAATGGATTACTTTGTGTTTTAGTGATCCAAAGTCTTCCTGCTGATGATATGGCAGTTCCAGCACCCCTGTTAACACAACTACATAAGGTCTTACAAAGGGGGAAGGTCAACATAGCGCCTGTAGCGATTTTTGGTGGATTTTGCTCTCTATGTAGTGGAGTGGTAGGTGTTATGATATGTGACCCTCCGGATAGCCGTAACTGTCGGAGCTGGTACAGATTGAACCGGCGGTTGGTTTGTCCTGTTAGCAGAAGTACTTGTAATGCCCTTGTGCCGAGGTTTTGGGATGGGTTTAGCCTCAGAGACTTCAGATGGGATAACGGCAGGTAGTGGTGTGACAACAGGTAGTGGTGGGGTGTTAGTAGTGGCTGGTGGACAAGTTGGTTTGTTCTAAAGAAGAGTGGAACTCGCACAGCTTGTTGTTCAAAAGGTTGTAAGTTATAAAGTTCTGTAGTGTGCTCGAAAAGGAAATCGCTGTCTGGCCAAACAGTGAAAAATCCGCAGGAACTAATACATTGCTCCCCCTCTTGGGAGAGAGCACCTCTGAGAACAACTGGAGGGGACCGGCAGGTCTTATTCTATAAATCTGAGGGTTAAATAAAAGTTCATTCCAAATGTACGAAAATGTTCTTCCAACAATCACAGTTTATTAAACTCATTGTAAATTCATGATTTAAGTATAATCACTGGATAGATGGTGTTCACAAAATGTTTTAAATCACCAATGCGTTGTAACACATAATCACACATCCTGATGCATTTCAGGCCACGCCCTTCCTCAGGGGATTACTCGTGACACGTCTTTGTTTGCCTTTCATTCTCGTTTACTCAGGGGAATTGTGTCAGTTACTCTACCCTTCCCCCCTAGAGCCTAAAGACCCTGCAGGGGTAAGACTTCTCAGGAGCACTAACTCCTGACAAAAGCAGCTAACTTTCTTCCTAGCCCTATACTGTGGGGCCTAGTGTGAATCCCAGGTCCTTGGGCATATCTCCCTCCATTTGGCCATAAAATTGGACAGGGTCTACCAGCATCATTAACCCGGATAGACATCTGAAGGCTCCTACAGCCTCTTCTCTAGAGGCTCCCACTAATGCAGATTAATTACTCTTACCAGGTGGGTGGCAACTGAGATACTCCTCTACTTGCCTCCTTTACTTGCCTGTACTTCCCTGTAACTGCAGGCGTTACCTCCATCTACATACCTCCAAGAGTATGGAAGGAGCATTTTATGAGTAGGAGGAGAGCATTGAATACTTCCTGGTCCCAAATGACTTCTGCGACACTGACTCCTCCTCCTTCATTCAAGTGGCATCAGACGTGATAGTCCCTCTGGAGAAGAGAATAATGGAGATGGCGCAATGGTGCCTACAACCCCTCGCTCCGAGGGAAGAGGTTCAAGGGCCTTCGGCCCAAGAACCTCCAGAGCAGGCTTCTGCCTCCCATGGTGGGAATCTGCGTACGTTTCAGAATGTTGCAGGGGTTAAACTGGCCAGTTTTGATAAACTAAATGTGGCATTTCTAGGTGCTAATTCTGCCACCCCACCCCCTCTTCTCAATGTTCCCATTTTCCCCCCTTCCTACCCTTAATAAGACTGCGGCTAGTTTCGCTCTGCCTCCCTCCTCTGATTATTTCCATACTGGTTCTGAAGGGGACTGAGCAGGTTAGATCACGGAGGCCTACTTGTAAACGTCTTTGGACTGTAAAGTGGCCATCACACAAGACATTGATGTGCGTACGGCAACCTTTCTGGCCAAGTACATGAAGTACCCTACAAAGGGAATGGACCGCTCCCGACAGTCATGCCAGGATAAACTCCTAGATGCCACTGGCCCCCTAGTGAGGATCTTTAACAGGGAACAGGACGCAAAGTCCTCCGAGGTCCTTATTCCCCAGATGTACTTTTCAGTTGGGCCCAACAGGCCATCATATTTTCATGTAATGCGAACTGTGAAATCTCCAAAACGTGCAGGTCTTTATTGATCAAGATTGATACCAAGCTCGGGGAGTTAGCTACAGGTGGAACAAGGGGGGCTCTTTGGCACCATTCATCAAGGAGCTCGTCCAGGTCGTCCCCACCTTTAATTAGCTGGGCAAGGCCAAGTCAACAGTCAAACGTATCTTTAAGGCACGTGTTTTCCATGGGGTCAGTCGTAATAGGGGGCGCTTGGCTGGCCGCTGCCTAAACTCCACCTTGCAACGACTGAAGGAGTCTCACCTCTATCAGAGCTTCACAATCCCAATTCGTTCCCCTTTCAGAGGAGGCCAAAGAGGAGCTCCGGTGGTGAATTTCCCAAGCGGAGGTGTGGAATGGGTGCCCCATATTTGGTTCCCACTCAGACCTGGACATTGGGTAAGACGCCAGCGGTTCTGGATGGGGCCTCGCGGTTGTCAATTTACTACAGGCAGAGTGTGGTCCACCGACAAACTCTCTTCACATCAACTGCCTGAAATTAATGGCAGGTTCCTTTGTGGTCAAATGTTGGACCAGACACCTGGTCCAGTCGGGTTTCTTGCTAAAGATGGACAGCGTGCCAGCAGTCCATTAATTCAACCGTCTAGGTGGCATCCGGTCGAGAGCCCTCTCCAACCAGGCCAGTGACTTTAGGGAGCATTGCCTTGAATACCATGTCTCAGTGATGGTGGAACATCTCCCAGTCTCAGCCAACCAAGTTTTCTGATGGTCTGGATGACTGGGCTGTTAAAAAAGCTTAGCTTCGAGCTTTTTCACTTTGTTTGCTGGATTTGCACTATCGCCATATCAGGGATTTCATCATGTGGCAACTTCTTCCAATGAGGTTCCAGACCCTGTGGTCAAGTTGGGGCCTGTCCATGGTAGACTTAGTTGCTTCCTGCCTCCACCACCAGCTTCCCCGGTACTTCAGCTGGAGGCCAGACATGGGGGCAAAAGCGGCAGATTTATTCCTCCAGGATTGGTCTCGGGAGCAGTTAGGCGTTTCCACTGTTCGCTGCAATCATGCACTTGATAGCCCAAGTGCCCAGGCAGAAGGCGAATTTGGTGTTGATCACCCCTCTGTGGCAGTTGCAAGTGTGGTTTCCAGTTCTGATGGAACTTTCTTGGGCATCCCCCATCTGTCTAACCCAACCTTCTCACAAATCCATCAGGGAATCCTCACCCTCTCATCACGAACAGCAACCTTCAGCTCATGGAGTGTAGGAAGTCCCTGGCTTATCAAGAGGCGCAGCAGAACTCCTCGCGGGCTTGGGCAGATGGCACAGTTAAGAGGTACAGTTTCGCCTCGTCCCGATGGGTGGGTTGGAGTCTGGATCCCGCGGAGAGAGGCATTCACACCTAGATTTTCTGGCCTCCTTGGTGGCAAGAGGTACGGCCTACAAATGTGTGAATACGTTTAGAGCCACGATTTCAGAGGGCAATGCAACTATAGCATGCACGCCAGTAGGGAAGAAATTTTCCCTGCATGATTCTGGCCCTTCTTACATCAAGAAGTGCATGGCCTTCTACATTCCCCACTGTTCTTTACGCTCTGCTTCCCACCGTTTGAGGATTACTCCCAGATTCTGCCGTTTCAGGATAGGGGGCCAGTCACTTTCTGTTAAGGTAGCCATTCTTTGGAACAGCCTTCTTGACGTGATGTGCCATACTCAGGATTTCCGTACTTTCAGGAAACTGCTCAAAACTCATCTTTTTAATGAGCCCATTTAATTACTCTCTGCTCTCAGACCTAAGATCAATCTGCGCCAGGACACTCATATATGACTTGTACCGCGCACAAATACTCATAACATGCAAAGTTTTCAGTGCCATGTCGGGGTTATTGTATAATACATAAAAGCCAAAACCATATAGGATGACTTCAGTCTTTAAATAACAACCTCTAAATTGTTTTGAAAAGCACTTAAAACCCTAGTAGGCTCACAGCTTTCCACACAAATACATGACTAGGTGCTAAACACATGGCAATACAATTACTTTTGTTCTGTGCATCCTTAGTTTCCCAAGCATGGTCTTGGGCTTTTTGCTCTTCCTCATTCACTTCCGATGTAGCAGACCAATATTTTATTGTGAAGTACACAAGAAAGTACAGGATAGGCTCAGAGGCCGTAAGATGGCATCAAATACAACCGAGTGTACAGGCACTGTGCGTGCCTGTTCCAATATTCTTAATAGGCATGATATTAAAGGTCATGCAGGTTTATGTGCAAGCACTCTACTTAAAGAAATCAACTTGAACCTATCTAGACGCAATGATGTTAGCTATGTATTCTCAGCAGCAGGTGATCAAGTGTCAACACAAAACATCAGATAATAGCCCATTTGGAATAGCAAGTAACATCACTTGATGTTGGAAGATACATTTAGCTTGTTAAAGGCCAGGATTAACTGTGTTCACTTCACACAAAGGGCATAGAGTTCTGCCATGAAAAATGCTGCATTTTAGATTTAAAACAATTCAGTTCTCCTATTCCAATACAAGAATGTACATTTAAAATTAAAATACTTCATTTTTGACACAGACACAACTTCCCAGCAAACAAATAGAATCTAGTAAAACTAAGGTGTATCCCTTTGAGTGCCATATGCATGTCCAAAGAGCCAAAAAATCAAGTATAGTATAAATGCAGCGGTTCACTTACACGGGTATCCTTTACACAGCACCTCTATCGGCGTAGACATTTTCTTTTCGCTTATGCGTTCATATTTCTGCCTCTTTGTCGCAGCTTTTAACCCCTGCCATGGGAGGGAGCCCAGATTAAAGTACATTAGCACATAGCCCAACGACTCCAAATCATCTCGACGTGATTGTTCTGGAAAAATAAAATTGACAAATAAGAACTTATACAGACTTTACACTTGTGATACAATCTTCACGTGCACTGTTACAGAGAAGATTGTACAATTAAACAAGTATTAAAGCTGGTTCTATCCAGAACACCCTCACATTTTGTCAGCCATTATATGGAGGATTTATTTTGGAGACTGGATTGGCACCTGGCAGCGGTGGAGTGACAAAGGAGAACTAGAAGTGTGTAAATACAGGTAGAAGAAATAAACAAAACAAGAGCCTAAATACTAGGAACAACAAAACACATTTAATACGCTGAGTAATAGGCCAGAAGTACTCATTTTTTTGTCATGAAAACAAATTACAAGTGGGCACGAAAAAGACAATGCCCTCGACCATATGAGCTACAATTTCTGAGATGCGCTTGGCACAATCCATAGTACATCTGCATCAGACGCTACCAACAACTCATTACAAGGAGTACAATCTTTCCTATATTTTCGGCTCACCAATGCCTAAGTGAGTGTTGATGGACGCATAGCGGGCAGTTCCAGTCAGGTTTTTATTTTCACGATAAGGAATATGCTGGTGTGTTCGAGCATCTCGGTACTTCTTTGCCAAGCCAAAGTCTATGATGTAAACCAGGTTCCCTTTTTTCCCCAGGCCCATCAGGAAGTTATCAGGCTTCACATCCCGGTGGATAAAATTCTTGGAGTGAATGTATTCAATTCGGCTAATCTAAAAGCAAATGACAGATTGAATTAAATTATTATTAGGGAAATCAGTTTAACAACATTGCTCTAACTTTGAAATGGTCGAAGAGAACAGTTTTTGTGTTATGGGCGACTCAAGTTTATACACACTTTAATGTCCACATGCACTTAGCCATTCATTTACTTTACAGAATCCGATATGACTATTTTTCCCCGAAGAGAAAAACTGGAACATAGGGACTTTAAACAATAAACCGCATAGCTGCAATTTAAAATATTTAAAACATTTTAAAAAGACTGCAATTCATACCCTTATTTTTGCTCTCTGGCAACAATTGTGATCAACTTATCCACACACTCAGAAGTATATATTAGATTTGCCACTCTAAACATGTCGTCTAGCCAGGAATGTTTAATGAAGAGGGAGAAAAACACAGGACAGTTAATGGATAACTGACAGTTTGAACTAAAGCCGGCAGAGAAACTGAAAGCCAAGTTCATGGACGCACCAAAAAAAACCGCTTTCTCAAAGTAATACCACTTTAAAAGCAGAAGACTAACAAAGAAACACTTAATTCCATCAAAACTCATCTCTTGTGGTGTGCACTTGCCTAGATCAATAATAAGGGAGCTTCTAGATAGCGATGCACCACAGCGGGCAATGAAAGTGGAATACTTTCATACAGGAGACATTTTAGGTGTCCTTTTGCCAGAAAGATTATGGACACAAATGTAAGTCTAAGGGCGGGACAGACCTCAAGCTATCTAGCTAGAAAAAGCATGGTACAATTCAGCTTCCTGAAAATGAAATAAGCACTCATCTGTGTAAAAAAAAAAAAAGTAAATTCCTAAGACGGACATTCGCAATACAAAAAAAAGAGAAAAGAAAGTGTAATTAAAGTACTAAAGGAAACACATTTTAATAGGTGCCAACATGTGAGTTGTGTATTAAAAATGTTGACGCAAATTAACCTGAACACACCCAGGAATACACTCTAAAAAATACAATGGACAACGAGAAGGGGAAAAAAATTAAGCGTGTTAGTACAGCCTTACTGAAGCAAGGGGAAACACTATCATTTTAAATTCAAGACTTAAAAGGATTTTATAGTATTTCCAGGAGCAAAGCTATTATTAAACCTTCTCTGTATCGGTCGGCAATGCGAGATAATACCTTTTTTAAACTCGCAAAATATTCCAGAAACATAGGGCAGTCCGATACAGCTCTTGGAAAAGAAGCAGGAGAGACACGATTTTAATCATCTTCTAGGTAGACTAACACATCAAAACTGCATCTCATAAAAGGCCTCCAATGGTTCTCGAGACAAGGCCATACAGGGTTCATATCTATTTGTGAGTTCTTGATGTAGTTTTTCATAACTGGCGATCTCTATTATCCAATGGAGTCCCAGGTGTTAACTTGATTGTTACCCATCACGTGTCTATTGATCTTATGTCTATTTAAACTTTAAATTCAGAATCAAGAAAGTATGAACATGCAACTAAAATCATATCACAGAACTCGTACCATTTGGTCAGCGAGGAGAAGCACAGTTTTGAGGCTGAATTTCCTTGAGCAAAAGTTGAAGAGATCTTCCAGACTCGGGCCCAAAAGCTCCATGACCATCACATTATAGTCTCCTTCAGCACCACACCACTTAATGGTCGGGATGCCCACTAAAACAAAGATACAGTTCACAAAACATGAGAGATCATTTTAATTGCAAAGAGTAGGTTAGTTCATAAAGAAACACCAATAAGGAGAAAGTGTGTGTGATATATATATATATATATATATGTGTCACACACACAGACTATCTCCCTCTCAAAGTCCCGATTAATATTTTTTTGGTAACTTGATTTCAGTTAAATTAAACAATTCGAATTGCACTGCATTCAATCCAAACACTTTACACATTACCTCCTCCTTGCATCATTTTGTAGATTTTGCTCTCTATGTGGAGCTGTGGGTGTTTGGTTTTCACACATTCAAGTTTAATGGCCACCTCCTCTCCTGCTGCAATGTCAGTCCCTGAAAAGAAAAATTGATTCCTTTAAAAAGGTACACAATTTTACACTTGCAGCCATCAACATTTTGAAAGTCAGTTGGATCTTAAAATCTGTCTGCTGCTCGGGGAGTGATCCCAGAAACTAGTTTTAAACTAAGAATAATAATTTATATTGAGGCAGATATGTATGCACATAACCGCTACAGAGCACTTCAATCTCTGAAGCCATCATGCGTTTAATGACGGGGGTTGTCAAGCTTACCGCACTATTGGTGGATAATTAAATCAGTGAAATTGCGATATTTAGGAAACTTGGACGCATAGTTCAAGCACCAGCTGTCTGAACAGAGAATGGCGCCCAGTTGGTTCTTTTAATTCATACTTCTGAAACACTACCAACAGCTACAAAGCAGATCAGAGGTCTCAAACTGGCAGTTATTGTTGAATATTCCTGATGATTTAAGATGAAAGCTGATCTTTCCAAGCATATGAACAATATTCTATAACAGGCTAGTGGAGAATCCTCAGAGACCTAACACTGATAAATTCAGTAGCTCATTATTTTGACTGAAGAGCAGTCTCTGAATTGTGCTGGGCGTATTTGGTGAGGTTTATATTAAACCATTTGCCGTGCTCTGTCTTAACAGAAGCATAACACATGCTTAAACTTGGAGGGAAAGAACGTTTTTTTTCTGATTGGTCTCTAATTGATGGAACCAGTTTGTCCAACTTTTGTTACTTTGTGGGTGGGGAGCATAAAAGGGGGGGGTGGGGGTTTGGGGAGACCAAGCGTTGTCTACACGCCATACCGCTAGATAAGCCTCAGAAAGATCGAAACATGGGAGGGAACAGTCGTTGAAAGGCCCAAAGAGATCCCATGGCCTGACTTTCCATGAAGAGCCCTAGGGTAGAATCCGCTTTATCGCCATAAAGATGAGATCCATCATAAGGCACTACCATGAGGGATTCCTACACATTTCCAGGAAAACCTATGGATCTCATCCAAGCAGAGCGACATACAATCACACTAGTGCAGAATTCTCAGCCGAAACAATTGGCTTTATCCAGGCAAGCCTAAATTATATATTTGCCTAGATCATGACCATCCTGAATTATTTAACCCCTTGCATGCTTCGGACGGCTCCTGGCTGCCATACGTCACGGGGTGTGTGCAGAGGACGGTCGGGTGCCTTCCGAATCACGCCCACTATTAAAATTGCGCACACAGCGTGAAAATGGGCACAGCATGTAAGGTGTTAAGCCAAGGAGGGCCAGAAATCTTGCGGGACCACCAACAAGATCTCGCTGGTAATGCCCAATCCTATCATCCCCTAGTTGGCAACTGACCGGCCTCAATGCTTGGTCGGCTGAAGACAACAAATGTTTCTCAAATGGCTCATATCCTTTTTGACTCCCTAAAGGCAGAGTCATGAGGACTGAATTGGAATTCAATTCAATTACTACTTTATTTCGGTCAGAATAAACATAAAATTACATGGCATCAACCATAAAGATCACACTTCATCATAAAATGAAAAGACCATATAAACATATTTAAATTATTGCCTGTTCACTGTTGGTCAATAGGAAGGTTTAGGACAAGGATGTCAGTCAAATCTTCACTGAGCAGTACAAAGGGCTCAAAAGACTGCCTATGGTGTAGAGCAGTGATACTCAAAGTACGGCCTGGGGGCCGCTTGCGGCCCTCTTGACCTTTAAATGCGGCCCCCTTGGTGAACAGCAGCACCAGCTGCTGTTTGTTAGTGAGTAGTAATATTTAGAAAAGATGTTAAATAAATGGGAAAGCATTTATTAACCTGCAAATAAATGCTTGCTTGTTTATTTAACATGTTTTTGAACCGCCTTACACAATGCATGACCCACCCAAACCCCCACCCGCTACCCTGCTGGCATCCGTGCGGTCCTCTGGCACACCTTAAACAGTTCTTTGTGGCCCCTGGACAAATGTTTGTGAGTACCCATGGTGTAGAGCTTCAGTAAGCATACTTGCCTTAACCTCAACAGTAGGAAGTTGTGAACACAGAACCTCAGCAGCACTTCTGATGACTACAGCAAAGGAAGTACTCTTACATCGGTGGCCTGAGGTGGGGGGGGGGGGGGGCGGGGAATCAACGTCAGGGGAAGTATCAAAACCATGGGCCTCTGGTAAATCCATACAGAAACGGTCATAATGTGGAAGTAAATCAATTTCATCAACTCCGTGATTTCCAGCTGTTGGCAAATTCTAGTCAGTTGGAATTAAAAAGCTGGTGCAACTGAAGTATTGACATCAAGTGGCACCTTCACAGCCTAACAATTTCTCTTTACATAGAGAGCGGCAGGATGGGGTCGAGTCTCAGTTCGCTCTACTTGTGCTTCCGCTACAACTTACCAGATGACGGTGAAGAACATTTTGGCTTAGAGAGTGGGAATGGGTCGGCACCCTCAAATTGAAGCATAACTTGCATCACTTCTTTCAGTGCTTGACAACATACAGCTTGCTTCACTATACCAAATAGACTTCAATTGCATGCAGGCACACGCCTCTCGACTTGGAGTCGTGCCCGGAGGCCAAACACCAGACCCCATGCCGGTCCCTTCACTGCAATCGGTTTACAAAAGCTACGGCACGGTTTGAAGCCTATAGTTTTAAGTGGGGACACGGTTCCCTTTCACACTAGAATTCAGTCTGAAAAACGTATCTACCTGCTCCAAAAGGGAGTGGGAGCTATGGATCTGCGCTCGAAAGAGCAGAAAGTAAAGTACTGCAGGTGTAGCACTTATATGTGGCTCTGCTAAGTTGCTTCCAGGGCCCAAAAACAAAAAATAAAAAATAAAAATAAAAAAATTATGGAGTCACATGGCACTACCTGATGGGTGCAGGAGCACAGCTATGAAAATGTACAAAAGTGTCGCCTGGAGGATATTTGATAGGCGAGGAATCTACAGTTCGAAGTATCCCTTTAGGTCTCGCACCTGCGACGCATCGCGAAGCGATGTCGCAGCGAGACCTGTTGTCGGCGAGTGAGCTTCCAAGGAGACAGGAGATGGGCACGTGCAGCATGCTGGATTCGGATCAGGTCGCGGGCGTGAACACGCGATCCATTGCCAAAGCCGGAATCCAATCAGGACGCGCGCTTGAACACACGCTCCGACTGAACTGTTGCCGGTAGCTTTCAGTTTCGTTATTAACAGCAGCAGAACAAACCCACAGAAAAAGCATGTTTGTGCTGGGGCAATAAGAAAAATAGGCAAATGCACTATATTTCAAAACGCGAGGAATACATGACTTTTTTATTTAGTGCGGACATTACCCGAAGGTGTCAGAGCGCTGTACAACAGAACCAGTTACGTTACATTTGCTCGATGTTTTTTGGAGATGGCTTTAGCAACAACTAAGACTAAAGAGCCCCATAATTCTGAGACATTCTGCACACATTGGTGCCTCAGTCCAGTCTACTTAATTTTAAAATACGCTTCTTTGCCACTCTCTCTAGCCAGTCTCCAAATTTCGCTTCTCAGGTACTCGAGCATCCCCCCACCTTCTCTTTTCTTCAATAATGACCCCTCTCCTTTGGCCCTTATTTCCTTCTGGATACTCTAGGTCCGTCCTCGTTTCTCGAACTCTGCCCATTGTTTCTTCCTTTGTCTCTCCAACTGGTCCTAACATCCCAATCCTTGAACTGCTTCATTTATATACTGCACACACATGGCCAGTCCACTCTCTTCCCACCTACACCATATCCCTCTGAGCTCTAAACCTTGCTCTTGGCGCAGGTCACGCTCTGCAGGGTTCCGTAGAAGATGGGCAGCAGCGCCATGATCATCAGGCTCCGATATCCCAGCGCCGTACCCTCAGAGGGAGGCTGGCAACCGGGCAGATGCGTAGGAAGCCGAGGGGTCTGAGTCGTTGATCACGATCAGGGATGGGGTGGCTCTACCTCTGCCATGGCATGGGGTTCAGAGAGAGCTCTGAAGGACGGTGCAGCGCCGGGGCTGCGTGGAGCTCTGTAGGAGGGCTCCGGACAGAAAAGAGACTGCTCGCTCAAGCTCCGCTGCTTTTTGGTACCGGTAAGGCCAAGTTACCTAAACAACTAGGAAGTGATGCCCCTCCCGGATAAAGCACTGTGCACGCTCCACTCTGTCCTTAGCAATGGGCGGTGACGAAGGGCGGGCCCGGTAACTAAGGAAGTGAAGTGCATGTAGACACAAACAGCAGGCATGCTGCAAACCAGCATCACTGCGCTTTTGAAAGGAATCCGGTAAACGTGTCTAACATTAAAGACAGACTGTACAGTAAAACCTTAATTTCATAAACCACAAGAAGTTTCGAAATTGAGACTGGAATTAGCAGGTTGAACTGCCTTCTCGCTCGAACCACGGTGAATGACACCTGTTCTCGGGAGCGGGAGGGAGTGAGGTAAGCAACATCTGGGCATTTTCCTCGTCACTTAAGTTAAATTGAAACGTTTATTCTCCCCAATTGCATTTTTCTATTCACTATATTTCCATTCTAATGGTAAATTATGCATGCAGTTTCAAGTCTAGTGTGGTTGACCATGCTCTAAAGAGACACAACCAGGGCTTTAAGTGGGATGAACAAACTGGGGGGGGGTCTCCCAAAGGGTCGTGACCAATGTAATTAAGGGAGTGGCTTAAAAACACCTAAACTAAAAATCTGTGTTTAGCATAGTGTGCCACCTGTATTTTGCAGTTTCTGTCATTGCATCCACATATATGATACAAGTAACATCATACCTACAACAAGTCAGGACTAGTGGCTTTGTCAATGGTTGTTAGTTGCTTATACTAAATAAGCAACAACTAAGGCTTGTATATAATATTGATATAGCTTCCACTTAAAAGCCTGGTCACACCATGACAATAACTTCCCTACTAGTGAGTAGTGAGCAGTTTGAGTGCGCGCACAGGATGTGCCTGCTGTCACTGCAGTCAGGAAAAAAACAGCCCACTTCTGCCAGGGAACAAAACAGAGCCCGATAGAGACCTGTTTCAAGCCCTGTTTAAAAAACTGCCGGTGCACAGCACCGGTGAGACCTTGCCCACTAAAGCACTGGACACAACACCTTCCCACTGTGTGTACCACAATACATTGTTCAACAAACAAACTCTTCTGCACTCTCAAACAGCTCATCCTTATCTGCCACCCATCCTTTGCATACACTCCCTTTTTCCGCCTAGCCATTCCTTCCTCCTCTCTCGATGACTCCTTCCACTATCTCCAGACTTCTATGGTTTTGCATAACTGTATTTCAATCTGTCTACTCGTCAAATTAACAAGGCACACCTATATATATACACACCTCACCCTTTCCCCACTAACGGCTCGTCCTAAACTTTGCTACCTAAACCTTATCAATCTACTTCTAGTTTGTGTTTGAAATAAATGAATAGCATTATATACAGCTGCAAAGGAGCCTCGTTATAGTTGAGGTGGTTTAAGTTTTACTATTTTATGTTCATTCGCTGACAATGCATTATGTATTTAACGATTGCTATCTGATTATATTTCTTGATTGTTCTTTTATTACCGTTTCGTTTTTTTTTAACGTTTAATATTAAGTATGCTATAAAGGATAATGACCTCTTATTTTTAGTGTGCCATGTGATGGGTTACATACCGTGAGAGAATATTGTGGATTTCCTTTTTCACTTTCGAAGTCAGAAAGAAAACAAGCATTTGCAATGCAATAGGTCTCGCAGTTACTTGAGTTTAAGTTATTGGTATTGTAAATGACAATACGCTTTATGTGTTTAAAACAAAAATAAAAAAAGGCATTGATATTTGCAATAGGAAAAATAGGGGTTCCAGTCAATTGCCTAGAAAAAGCAAATGACTTTGCAGATCGTGACCAGCTCACAACCGAACACGTGAACTAGTGAGTTCAGAGGACAGACATAGAAAGAGGTTACTTTGAACAAATCTGTTTTCCGCACATATTGCCCTCCTTCCTACACACTACTGAGCCTTCAGACAGATTTGGCAAGTGGCAATTTTTAGACTTCACAGTTCGGCATCATTTGCATTTCCTTCTGCTTCCTGATATGCGTAACTGCTCAGAAGTTGCACTCCAGCTGTAAGCCTCCCAGAGTTCTGCAGCCTGCCTGACCTTAGTAGATCAAATGCACCACCCAGCCCACCATGTTCCATTTTCAAGCTTCTTTGGGTATGCTATGGTTTTACAGTAAACAAAAAACAAATCTATGTCATGACCCGTAGGCGAAGATTATACCTTACTTTCTTCACTTTAATCAACCAGCAGCCTTTCACATCTTTTAATTTCTAAGCAAATTACATTTCCCAGAAGTCACTTGGGGGGGGAAAACAGTTCATCCAATCAGAGCTGCAGTTCCATATAATAATCGCCACAGAGACACTATCCCCCTCTTTCTTTGCTGCTAAAGCAGCATACAGATAAGTGTCTTCACATTCTCCCTTATCTTTTACATTTTTTAACTGTTTTGCAAAGCAGGACATTAAAGACCACCAGATGCTTTATATTGTTGTGTTTTGCCTTTAACGATAAGTACTGGTGTTTTTCATTCTTTAGCGCGGCTGGGGGAAAGTTCTCGTTCCTACGCCGACGCTTCAAGCTGCCAGGCTCTGGTACAGACAGACAGTCATTAGGGGCCCGCACAAGTCACGTTTTCACAAGTTTGCATGTCTCCACCTCCCGGCACTTGTCAATTTCACCCAAATAGACTGAAGGGAGTCCTGGTGTGTCCTAGTTACAGGGGCAGGGAAGGCAGGAGAGTTTATAGGCCTAATTAGCGTCTATTGTGTGGGCAGCTATTTAAAACAGAGCCACAGAGGTGCGTGGCTTTGACGCCGAACCAAGATGGGGGCCGCTCTCAGCTTTGGAGCCTCTTAGTATTGTAGCCTCATTTATGCCGCTTCTCCAAATGAGTGCAGAGAACAACGGGGGAATAGCGCCAGTAAGCTCCGGTGCCATTTCCGCATCATAAGGGTGCGATTTGTGACCACAGTGCCGCAACTGATTTTCTCCTTAAAAGCAAGCGGCCGCCATTTTAGAATGCGCCGCAAGCAATACAGCTTTGAATATATATATAATATCCAAAAATTAAAACCAGAGGGGGCACCGGGACCGAATGGTCTCCCAACAACAGTCTACAAAACAAACAGACTTCTGGGCCGAACTTTTAGCAACATTATTCAATGACATCTTGAAAAAAGGAATCCTTCCGGCAACATTGAGAGGAAACTTCATCCATCCAATTCATAAGAAAGGGGACCGGAAAGAGCCAGGAAATTACCAACTAATCTCCCTAATAGATGTCGAAGCCAAGCTGTATGTCTCGTGCCTATTGAAAGAGCTACAGGACTGGGAAACATCGACCAACATAATCCCTAGGTTTCAAATTGGTTTTAGACTAGGGATGGGGACAACCACTAACCTGGTCACCTTGGGCCTGCTAAATGAAAACGCCAAAAAAAGAAAACAACAACTATATGGTTGCTTCGTCGACAAAATCAGCTTTTGACCATGTAAGCAGGCCAAGGCTTTAGAGTAAATTAAGAAAGTGGGGGATGCCGGAAAATTTAATAAATGCAATAACTAGCCTATACAGTGAAACATGGGTGAAGGTTAAACAAGGGAACGGCACCAGCCTCACTCACAAAATTGAGACACAGGACGGTTTAAAACAAGGTTGCGTCCTTGCCCCCAGTCTTTTTAATTTATACCTTGCTGACATTGGACGTAACTTCGATGCAACGGAAAGTCATGCACCGAAACTTGGCAATGTTCCTGTGCCCCTAATGCAGTACGCCGATGACAGTTTTACTAAGCAAAACCCCAGTTGGGCTGCAACGCTTAGTAAACATGTTAGCCTCATCTTTAGCACAAGAAAACCTGGAATTGAACAAAGATAAAACAAAAGTGCTCCAAATTGTGGAGGGGAAGAAACTAAAATACAGATGGTCAATCAACAACTCTGTTTTCGAAGAGCAGGCCTCATACAAATATTTGGGGATGACCACTGAGCGGGGAAATACAAAAAAAAGGCACATACAGGTATTAAGAGGGAAGGCGCAATCATTAATTTACGCATATAGGCAACTGCAAAAGACAGTGGGAGGCCCAAATTATATGCACTTAAAGTAATGGCTGCACAAATCATACCAACTTTGTCTTATGGACTAATTGCATGGCTCGGAGGTGAATCAACGATACTAAACAACTTACAAAATAAAAAATACAAAGTTGTGTTCGGGTTGCCGTACACAGCCGCGCCAGCCCAAGTTCGCTTAGAATTTGGCTTGCAGAACCAAGAAATCAGGTCGATGTCCACATTTGCAAAATTCTGCCACAAGCTCCGATCTGCCCCTAGTGAGTCATTGGACAATCTTTGCTGGGAGGAAATACTTTTTCAGAAAGCCAAGCCCAACACCACCCAATGGGGAAAATTTCTCAGCACGAGTTTGACAACATTGGAAAAAAATATCGACCACAAGCAGTTCTGCAAAGTAGTAAACGGATCAGCAAAAGGGATTTCTTTGCTTAAAGACAAAAGAACCCTAACTAAACGGCGACACGCCTGGACAGTAATCAACTCATACACAACCCAAAAACCACAAGTTTATCTAGCCTTACACTACTGCAAACATCTAAAAAAATCTTTGATAGCGTACCGACTTGGCATGCACCACTCAAAAGATCTAAGGCCTTCTTGGAAACAACAACTCGAAAGCGCTAACTGCAGACTATGCGGATACAAGAAGGAAACAGTGACACACTTGCTATGTGTATGCCCAGCTTTGCAGGCTTTAAGAAGAAGATATCTACGGGCAATCTTCAATACGGCAGGCGGTGATATGCTGGCTGAGTGGTGTTAAACCTATTCTCTCATGCCGGGGAGTCAAATTTATGGCGAAGGTAACAAAGCTGTTACGAACAGAAAGTAGACCATGGACTGATCACTAGGTGATAGAAAGGTCATATAGTGAAAGACTTGATACGGACAGACTCAGTATGTTTTAATCCAAGATACATGATCACAGAGAGGACATTTTCTGAGACAGACCATACTGATTTATCTTCATTTATACTAGCCTTTTGTATTTGCTGTTGTGTTTTTATTTTTTGCGAATATTGCAAAGATTTTAATTAATCACACAATAAAATGATGATATATATACATACATATACACATGTATATACACATATACACACGAAAATCGCCATTCACAGCCGCTTCACGCAGAATAACGAGAGAGCAGAACCACCAAGTACGTGCCATTTTCAGTGATTTATTTGTGCAAAGTTATTAACCTGCAATCCACCATGACGCGTTTCGCCTCCACCAACGAGGCTTGATCACATGACGTGTCAGACACAAACAAAGGCATTTATAGTGCAAATATTCAAATGGATTCAGCTGGCGTAATTTCATGCATAGGCAGTGACGAAATACTTAATATTTAAAAACGACAATGAAAAGCGTAGTGCCCGTAAGGTTCAACTGATAAATAATCATTACTGGATTTCTGGATTAATCCTAATTTCATTTAAAATATATATGAGTAATTTCATATATTTACACAGTTAAAAACCCAAATGTACATCTCATTTATATGCAGACTAATTACACTATGTACAAGGCAATTACAACAACATAAAAAGTAACAGAACCTTATAGTAACATTCCTAGTCGTTTAAAAATGCAATTACAAACATCACTGTCACAGACATTCAACCCAAGTGGGTGAAGATAGAGTCATACCAAACAAATACTGAGATCCAAATTCACAGTTCTCCCTATAATGCCCTCCTTGGGGTACTGCAGATATTTAAAGTGTATTTACTAAAAGTGCAAGTGCTTCATAAAAATCATTCTACAGAATTTAGCAGGTTGCTGAATCCGATCACGAATTACTCCCTTTGGTGGATCTCATTTTTACATATTCTTCTTTTGACTTATAAGCTACATGAGTAAGCTCAAGAGAATTAGAGGCAGGTGTACAAATCCTCACTGGCGTTTAATCCTCCAGGGTTTTTGCTGTTAAGTTCTACCAGGCGCAACTTAGCATCCCTGTTGCCACCTCTCTTAAGAGTTAGAATGGAATCGACAAGAAAATATTGAAGACTGCTGGGGTCACTATTGTGAACAGATTCGAAGTGCCTCGCCACTGGGTAAGTCTGATCCTTTCCCAATATTGCCCTGAGGTGTTGCAGTATACGCTTGTGGGCGGGCAAACTGCTGCCCACATATTGGAGTCCAAAAGGACATTGCAAGACATAGACCACATATTCGGTCTTACATGCGAGTCTTCGTGATGGCAATTGGCTTCTCCAGGAAAGGACTAGAGATGTGGGTCTTATTTATCCCATGGCGACAGGCCTTACATGATTGGCACTTCTTAAAGCCTGTAATGTGATCCATCCAAGATTTGGAAGTATCTGGACTACTGCTTACCAAAGCATTGGCCATGGTGGGGGATCTGCGAAACGTGAGGTTCGGTTTGCTGGATACCAGACCCCCCCCATCACTGGGTCCCCCTTGACCAGGTTCCAGTTTTTATTGAAGATTATCCTAATTGCTGAATGTTGGTTACTATAGGTGACAATGGCTCTAGCTTTTATTTGCTCATTATCACTCCCCATTTTATCAGGTCTTGTTTTGGGTACTAGGGCTTGTTCCCTCGAGATTTTCTTAGTGCGTTTGATGGCCCCATCTAGTATTTCATTACTGTACTCCCTGTTAAGGGACCTTATTTTGTTCGCCTGTTGGGCTAGATCACATTCAGTGTCTGAACTAAATATTCTCCGCAACCTCAGCATCTCCCCGTAGGGAATACTACGGATGAGGTGTTGCTGATGCTGACTTGTTGCATGAAGCAACATGTTCCCTGCGGTTGCTTTTCTATGTAGTTTTGTTTCCAATGTGTTATCTTTGATGTAGACCTCCACGTCTAAAAAAGTCACAGTCTCTTTGTGAAACTGTGAGGTGAATTGTAAGTTCAGATTGTTAACATTTAGTTCCCTTACAAATTCAGTGGCTTCCTCCGAAGACGCCCTCCATATCATGAACAGATCATCTATATATCTGAGGTACAGAATCACCATGTTAGTCATAGTGTCTCTATGTTGGCCCATGAGGACCCGCTCCTCCCACAGCCCCATGTGCAAACATGCGAAACTGGGGGAGAAACAGGCCCTCATAGCTACCCCGCTCATCTGTTGATATATCAGATTGTTAAATGTAAAAAAGTTCTGTTCTAGGCAAAGTCTTAACATGCCAACAATCATTTTGTTATGTTGTACACATTCCATGGGGCGCTTAACAAGGTAATGCTCCACTGCCTTAACACCATCGCAGTGTTTAATCGACGTATACAGTGAGGTCACATCCAAAGTCATTAGGAAACAATCACCACTCCAGTCTACTGTGGCCAATTTACAAATAAAGTCAGTAGTGTCCTTCACATAGGAATCCAGTTTCTACACCCACTCCTGTAGAAAATAGTCAATATAACGAGAGATATTTTCAGTGGAACTGTCTATAGCCGAAATAATTGGCCTCCCTGGTGGCATAGAGGCTTCCTTATGCACCTTGGGTAAAAGGTAAAAGGTGGGGATGACCGGATAATTTTTTCAGATATTTAAATTCATCAAAGGAGATCAGCCCACTACTCCGCCATGCCATCAACTTTGAATTCTGGTCATTCCATGCTGACTTTATTATTGAAAGATTGCTTTTTCTGTAGCATTCCGTATCTCCCAATTGCCGCTCAGCCTCTTATGTATTCTTCTCGTTTCCAAAGGACGATATTTCCCCCTTTGTTGGCTTGTTTTACTATTATTTTGTTATCGGCTTTGAGTTTTCTGACCAAGTTGTTATAACCTTGATTCTGTCTGTTGATGGCCATTTGCTTTTTGTTGGAGGCAGTGTATAATTTTTTTCCAAGTCCTCTATAATAAGTTCATGATAGATATCCAAATTGTCATGGGTTGATACCAACAAGAAGGTGGGTTTAGCTTGGAATGGTGTGGTGCTGATCCCAGTACCACATGCTGCAATACAATCAACTACCAAATTTGTATCCAAGCTCTCACGCTGTAACTCCAAAATTTCCTGAAATGCAGGTCCTTCCCCCGCAGTTAATAAAGAGGGGCTTTGTGCTGTCGTGGTTTTAGGCTTTTTGTAAGGTTGTAAGCGGTGGAATTTACCAAGCTTTAATTTCCTGATATATCTGAAGGCATCCATCCGCGTGTTCGCATAGTTGAAGTCCCTAGGTGGACAATATGAAAGTCCCAGAGATAGGATGGCAATCTCCTTAGATGTTAGGGAAACATCCGTCAGGTTAATTATTGAGGGGGCGCTTGAGTCTGTCCCTGTTTTTTGTTCCACTTGCCCAGATTGCTTTTTTTTCTCTCCACCTACTCGTGGCATTTCCTGCGCTCGAGCCGTTTGCGGTTTGCCCTTTGTTTCCTTGAAAGGCTTTTGGATGCGTACTTGATCTCAGAGTGTCCCTTCGATTTTCGCACAGGCAACTCACCTCCTGTGCAGGGGTAAGTTTTGTAAACCCCAATCCCTGGTCTTTTGAGGGACCTCCCTCTGTTTCACTTTCTGCCGCTGAGCTCAAGTCAGAGGAGGCAGATGTAGATACTACTTCTCGTGGCTTCTGCCCCATTTTGATATATATATACATATATATATATATATATATATATATATACACACACACACACACACACACACACACACACACACACACACACATATACACACACACGTACAAGTATATTCCCTTGTTTCTTTCTTTGAAGGGAACCCGTTCGATGGCCTCCTTTTGAAGGAGCTCTCCTGCTTCTTCCTGAAGCCGCTGCAGCTGATCTTTTGTTAGTTGCTTTCGCTTTGGTCTCCTGCTTGTTGGTCTCCCTTCCAATTGTAAGCAGTACCCGTATTGGATGATGTTTAGAATCCATTTGTCTGATGTGATCTCTCTCCATTCCTGGAGATAGAGTCTTAATCTTCCACCCACTGGTGTTACGTGGTGGTAGTTGTCCATTGTGTCCTGACCCCTTTGTACGTGCTGCCCCCTGGGATCTTTTCTGTGGGCGGGCACACGGGTGACTTTGAAGTCATTTAGAGGCGGGCTGCTGGCCCCCTCTTTTATGCTGTCCTCGTCCATTTCCTCTCCCTCGAAAGGACTGGCCCCTTGACTGGTACTGCCAGGACTGCTTCTGTTGACTCTGTTGCGCCTGCGAGTCCGCCTGGTGCGCCTGTTGGAAAGCCTGGTGTGAAGTACCTGGCTGGTTTCCACCTCTTCCGCCAGGCCTCCGTGACTGGGTGCCCCTTTTGCTGCCTCTGAACTGCAAGGCTCCCATGGATCGCGCAGTTTCATTGTCTTTCTTTAGTTGACTGAGTTTGTCGTCAACTGTGGTCCCGAACAGCGTCTCGCCGTTGAACGGAGTGTTCAAGATGCTGTGTTGCACTTTAGGCTTAAAACCCAAGATTCTGAGCCATGCGTGTCTTTTTTCCGTGACACCCATCTTCATGAGCCTGCTGGAGGTGTCTGCACCATCCAGGGCCGTCTTGAGGTAACAATTTGCCGCATTCTTCCCGTCTTCCACCAGTTTCTCGGCCTTCTGCCTGGCCTCCTGGGGTAGGTCTTTCACCAGTTTCCCTAGCTCCTCCATGATCTGGTACATGTGCCTGTTTATGAGGGCATTGGAATTAGCCATGCGCCATTGGGTTGCGGCATTCCGTTCGATCCTTCTGCCCACTAAGTCCATCTTCTTGCTCTCCTTATCAGGAGGTGGTCCAGAAGTAGTGGCCACGTTAGCCCTCTTCCTTGCTGTGGCTGTGATGATCGAGTCAGCTGAGACCACGCCTCGGATGTAGGCTGGGTCCTTCGATGAATGTTTGTACTTTTTTTCGGTTCTGGGAGTAACTGCCTTGCATGTTGCGGGCTCCCTGAATGCTTCCATCCCCTGCGCCAAAACGCTGTCGAGCATAGGTAGATACTGGCTCCTTGTTTGCGTGGGGAGTAATGTCTCGAGGAGAAAGTCCGCTTTCTGCTTCTCCTCGTCGAGCTTGAAAGCTGTTGCCGCCGACCTTATCACCGAGTTGTAAGCTCTGATGTCATCTGGCGGCGATGGCCTCGAGTTTTGGCCTCCCTGGCGGCGCGAACGTCGACGATCGTCTAAGTCCTCGATGATTTCTCCTTCTTTTCGCCGGGCAGTGTTCGGTGAAGTCTTTCGTAGTCTTCTTCTTTCGATATCTTCTCGAATTTCAATCTTTTCCTAGTACTTTCTCCAAAAATGTCTGGAGCTCAACGGGAACGATCCAGACCCGACCGCGGAAAAAAGAATCTGAAGATGGCGCCAAAGGGTGGGAGCTTCCGCAGGAAGCATGCCGACGTCACCGGAAATACACCCAGGAAGGGGTGACGCCGACGCCCACCTGGGCGACGAAAAAAAAAAAAAAAAAAAGAAAAGACTACGAATCCGGACCCAACCACAAGACCGCGGAATATGCACAGCATAGTGAATCCAGAAAGATTCACGCTGCAAAAAATATATATATATGTGCGCACACACACACACACACACACACACACACACACACACACACACACACACACACAATGCCTGCAATTTTCAGCCTTGGCTGCTGCAATTGGTGAATTTAACTTTTACTGGTCCACTAGGATTCTGCTGGTATTGTTTAAGGAATAACCCTTAGGCGAGGTTAATTAAATGCAATGCCTGACGAGCTCCCGCGAAGGGGCTCTTTGCCAGAGATCTTTCAAGAGACAGCCGTTCGGTAAGTGAGGGAAAGGGATTCGAATGGGAGATTGGTTGATGCCATTATATATCAAAAACAAGTCACTTTCTTCAATATTTATGGCCAGGTTAAATCTTATCCTAAATTTTGGCAATTAAATTGAAACTATCTTCCATTCCTAATCCCAATATAATCTTTGGCAGTTGTTTTAATGATTAGTTAGACCCTTTTTTCTGACAGAAAATCTAAATGTAAATTTAAGTCCGATAAATGTCACAAAGCCTTTCAATCTGCCATCTACTCTCGCCCATTCTATGACGTACGGAAAACATGTAATCCCTACTTATACGAATTCACATTTTTCTCTAATGTTAATCATACTATCGTATTGAATATATTTGTTTCTAAATCATTACTCCCCTCCATTCAATCCTCTGATATTGGTTCTATTTTAATTTCTGACCATGCCCCTGTGCTATCTACTTTTGATTTATCTCTCAATATTTGCAAGCACGGCCGTTAGCGATTAAATAATTCCCTTCTTTCTGACCAAACCTTTATTTTAGAAGCAACCTCCTTCATTAATTATTTTTTTATTTTAAATCGCTCTATAGATACCTCTGTTCATAACAATTGGGATACCTTTAAGGCCTCCTTTAGAGCCTTAATTATTGCCTATTGTGCTAGAAAGAAAAAGGCATTAAATACTGAATATCCAACGGCTCTTCAAAAGAAAGATTTTAGAGCAATTATTTTTCTTCCAAATCCTCCTCAAGTTTACAAGAACTAATTAAAGCCAGGTCTACCCTGAATAAGATTACTACAGTCGATGCTTGTAATATCCTTCTTAATATGAAGTCTAAATATCATGGAGGCCGCCGGAGGTGCTAGGGGGCGCACAGCGGGATGGCTGGGTAAGACCGCAGCTCCGCCGGACGACCGACTTCGTAATTTATGGACCCGACTAAATGCGTACAGTACAATCACCCAATGGCAGAATCCGGCATCGGAATACGGTGCGCATCCTCTGAGCTATGAGATGGCAGGCTGAATTCACTTGGAAGTGAGAAATCGAAGTTGTTCGCTGCCGATGCGAAGCTACGGACAAAATGGCAGCTGTCGCATTACTCAGCGACCCTCCTCACGGAGCCTACCAGTAAGTGGAGAGAGGTGTTCCTATGTAATGCATGCTGTGGCGTCCGTAGGATCTGTGAATGCATGAACTGCCCGGTTGCCTACAGGAAAAGACTCTAAAACAGTAACGAGCGACATTGTCTCACTTTGCCACTCGGGGTCCGGTCGAGACAAGATGGTGGCGCCCAGCGCGTAAAGGCTCTGCAAGCAGTCACTGATTTAATGCGAGCGACAAGGATGCAGCACTTCATTACACCACATCAGTGTGGAATAGGAAGGTGAGGCGGAAGGCACGGAACAGCGCTGCGGGAGCAGTTGGGAGAGATGGCGGGCTTGGCGCATTTATCTATGGCGCCAAATTCACGAGCTAGCAGTGACATGGCTGGGTCCACCGCTCTTTAGTTCACCACTCAATTTTGTAGCAAGCCTACCACTACAGGGACGATATCGCGCGGACCTCCGGCTGTGCATGTACCTGTCTGCGGCGCACATGTGTGACACTTCATGCCAGGCGCTCGCAACGGATGTTGCGCATTAACTACACCTTTTGTCCGTCCTGCGTGTGATGGTGCACGTCTGACACTGCCTTCCTATTAACGCGCCAGGCCCATCGCACCAGAATCCATTGATGGGATGCATGATGCCCGGCAACATGCAACACGGCGTGATGCCCATGGGATAGCGCCTCACTGATGCCGACCACGTGGTCGCAACTCTGTCCACACGAAACCACCACAATAGTGATTCTTCTGGACCCACACGGCTGCAGGCAAACACACCACAAATCGTAGGAGGGCGGCTGGAGGTCCGTATGAGTGGGGGCCCACTGGAAGACCGAGTAACCACAGATCGGCGCCAGTCGACCCTCTGTGTGCTGAAACGGCGACTTCTACAAGACTAGCAAGGTCCTCCCTGCAGACTACCAAGTCGCAATCCCACCCGCTGCGGAGGATGGTGAGGCCAGACAAACAGAAGATCAACTTCGAAGCTAAGACGACCCCTAAAAAAACATCTGAACGAATGGCGGAGGGTGGTGGTTCGCCCGAGATGACACCTACCAACAACATGGAGAAAATTCTCCAGGCCATCCAGTCCAACCTGCAGGATATTAATGGTAAGCTGGATCACTCAACGTGTAGGATGGATGGAATGTCGGACAAAATTGGGAAACATGGTGAAAGACTGGAAACGGCCGAGACCAGAATTTCAAACGTGGAGGACGTGGCAAGTGCCACTGCCACGAAATGCGGTGGAATGGAGAAGGTCCTGGAGGTTATCCGTGCGAAGGAGGAGGAATTGGAAGCGCGTTCAAGACGCAATAATGTGCGAATTACGGGCATTCCCAAAACGACCAACACGGGGCGCATGGAACCGTATGTAGAACAATTATGCACTGAACTGTTTGGGGCGGAGGCTGTCCTCCATCTTCATAGTTGAGAGGGCTCACAGATCCCTCGCGCCACGTCCCCCACCAGGAGCCACGCCGAGACCCATCGTGGTGCGGATACTGAATTATCATGACAGGGACGCCATCCTCCGACTAGCACGGGAAGAGGGGCCCATCACCCATCAGGGTAACATGATAGAATTTTATCCGGACCACACAGTCGCTGTCCAGCAGGCAAGAAAGGAGTTTGGGTCGGTGAAAGCTCCAGATTGAATACTCTATGCTGTATCCGGCTCGACTACGTGTGAAATGGGAAGACAAAGCAATCATTTTGCCGAGTCCTAAAGCAGCACAGGAGTTTATCAAAAAGGCAATGAAGCAGGCCAAGACCAAAGCTTGTGAAGAACAACACGTGGAATCTGACTGAGAACAACGATGGCGGACACATGAATTCTGATGATCAGCGGTAAGATCCCTCCAGTCACTCTGTAAGGAGACTCCTTCTCTACTCCTGGGCTGGGGGCGAGGGGGGGCTTGACTTCTGCCTGCCAAGAGACATGTTTTGCTGGGTGATGGAGATGGAACCATTGACATTCCACGGCTGGGAGCGACTCTTTATGCAGTGAATATGCCACTACGGACAATGTGAAACACGATTGCTGTATTGAATGTGATTACATGCTTATGTACTTGTCCCAGCTTGCTCAGATCTCACTGCAGGGGTCCCCTGGTACCGTCACATAGTACACTAACCGCACGGACTTGTGGGTGTTTTGAGTTCTCAGCGGCCCTAGCAGGCACCAACTATATACACTAAACGGACCACCTGTGGCTTCTGTGGTTATTTAACAAGCAGGGTTGGGACCTTGGCAATGGCGAGTTACCCATTGTGATGCCGATTGTTCGGGTTGGAGCAAGGGGCTAGTGCATCACGTATGAGTGTCTTGCACACTATCCTGCTCTCCCTCACTGTCGGGGCTCCCGCCTGATGAGTGGATGTGGGTGGGGCCAGGCACAGGATGCCAACAGCCATAAGACTCACACCGTTGTCAATGGGACATACAGTTAACTTGCACATGTATACACCACACAACATTAGGGTCGTCCACATCCATTTGGTTGGATGTTGAGTTGTGCCCCAAGCAGACCTCCACTAGGGTGTTCCCCAAAAAGTTTTGTTTCAATGGGAAGAGCTACGGTTCTTTCTGGGTTAAAAGGGAGATGTTACCAGGGCACATGGCTTCGGCAGGGTTGGGCTGCTGGAGTGGGTGGGAAGGGCGGGAGTTTCGTTACTGTTATGAGACCAATTCATCTGAACTGTGCTGAACATAAGAATGTGTGGCACCTATGGGTTACTGAGTTAAGTACTAACACAAAATTTGCATTGGACGCGGTTCACACCAATGCTGAGGATGATCTGCCACTTTTATTGTCTTTATTTTACCAATGTCTCAAATAACTGATAATGCAGGCAAAAATCAGGTAAACCTCACGTGGAACGTCAGGGGTTTCACACAACAAAAGATAAGACATATATTCGCTTACCTGAATAGGTGGGATATAGATGTGGCCATGTTGCAGGAGACACACATAGCACCTCACTCTCATCTCTCACTGGGTAGACGCTGGGCTGAATCAACTTACACGTCCCATTACTCTTCATATTCTAGAGGGGTAATCACACTGATCCGAAGAGGAACTAACTTCGTAGCACAACAGGTGATACAGGACCCTAATGGCAGATACGTCATTGTTACGGGCATTTTGAGGGGACAAAGAATGACACGTCTTAATGTTTATGGTCCGAATGTGGATGCGCCCGACTTTGTTCAAGAGCTATGGGATCATCTTCAACTGTTAAGACACTCACATCATATGTGGGGGAGACTGGAATGTGGTCTTGACTGATGAGTTAGACAGATCCTCACACTCTTCTGAACCGCACATGCAAGCAAGGCTAAAGCTCCAACATATGATACCCTGATGTTCCAGGCACCACACATATCTCTGCCATACACAGCAGCTGGTCACGTCTGGATTACTGGCTGGGTACTGATCACATCACATTACGGGCCAACGATGTACACGTATTCCCCAGGACTCTCTCAGATCATAATCCTGTTTCGCCCAAACTCACAATCCCGCATTACACTCCACCCCCCTTTCACTGGAGATTCAATTCCCGTGCCCTCACAGACACAATCTATGCCCACACTATTCACACAGCGATCGTGGAATACTTTCAAATTAATGAGCCGGTAGTAGACGATCCTGGGCTCCTATGGGAAGCTTTTAAAGCTACAATTCGAGGTGTGTGTATGAGCACTACTGTTGGCAATTTGCGAGACATAAGGCAGCAAATAAAGCGCTGCGAAACACGTATGAAAGAGCTTGAAGAAACCTTTGAGGCCACACAGGACATCACATCACTAGGGGGAACTACGCGACATATACACAGAACACCAGACGTTTGTGGAGGATGAGATCAAATATCTCGACAAGAAACACAAGGCCAGAGCCTACGGTGAGGGTGGTAGACCAGGCAGGGTCCTGGCGTCTAAGATCTGTGATGGTAGGGGTCAGACATCAATTTTGCGGGGCAAATCGGGGGAGGGCGAATTCAAGACACAAGCCTCAGACATTCTAGGTTGTTTAGTTGACACATACGGGGAACTGTATAAATCACGCCCCATTGCATCCGCCGAGGAGATTTTCAGCTATTTAGAGTACGTAGCGATAGCTTGGTTGTCTGACGGGCAGAGGGAATACCTAGCGTCACCTATATCGGTGGAGGAGGTCACGGACATGATTAAGTCCTTACCTAATAACAAATCGCCTGGCCCGGACGGATTCACGAACAAATTCTATAAACAATTTGTAGATATTTTGGCCCCCCGGCTGGTGGCAATGTACGGCTCAGCCTTCGATCAGGAAGAACTACCTCCCACTCTAAGGGAAGCAGTAATAATCACATTGCTGAAACCACACAAAGACCCAGACCTTTGCGACTCCTACAGACCTCTCTCGCTTATTAACGTTGATTCCAAGATACTAGCAAAACTTCTGGCGGTGAGGCTGACCCCTCCGATGACCAACTTGGTACTCCCCGACCAAGCGGGTTTTATCCCCACACGCTCCACGGCACACAACACCAGAATGCTCTTTGCCCTATCACACTACCTACAACCCTCCACAAAAGCAGTGGCGGTGATGCTAGATGCCGCCAAGGCGTTTGACTATTGAGTGGAGGTATCTGATAACTATCCTTCATAGAATGGGTTTCCCCAAAAGACTCGTACAATGGGTGTCACTGATTTACACTAAACCATGTGCCAGGGTCCGGGTGAATGGATACGCATCACACAACTTTCCCATTGAACGTGGTACTAGGCAGGGTTGCCCATTATCTCCCCTCCTGTTTGCCCTAGCATTAGAACCCCTAGCTTGCAGGATTAGACAAAAGTATAAATCTGCTCTGCAATTTCCGTCTAGACCGCTTCATATATCTCTATATGCGGATGATATGTTGGTATATGTGCGTGAACCTGCTATCCACCTGAATCCTCTTATGAGGGAATATGTAAAATTTGAGGGGCACTCTGGATTGGCCATAAACTGGTCCAAATCCTACATCATTCCGCTAACTGACATGGCCACGCCTCGGTCTACGGATTATCCGTTGGAATGGCAGACGGATCCCATACCGTATCTGGGTGTGATGTTCCACAGTGATCCTGAAATAGTGATCAGAGCAAACTATGGGGTGACAATTACCAAATTAGAGGACAAAGTGCGACGATGGATACAGCTATCTCTATCTCTGGCAGTTTGCAATGCGATCGTCAAAATTAATATTCTGCCCAACCTATTGTACCTCTTTAATAATATCCCTATCACCCCCCCAGGAGAAGTATTCAGGCGCATTAAGTCGCTAGTGCTGCAACTCATTTGGGCAGGGAAACAGGCGCGTCTAGAGCTTCAGACTTTAACTCTACCATATTGCAGGGGTGGGTTCAGCGTACCCGATTTTCTCTTATATTATCTCTGTGCGCAGGCTCAGTATGCTGCTTATTGGTATCACGAAGTGCCTTACCTTACCCACACGGCAAAATAAAAAGGTGACGCAGATCCTATTCCTCTCACGTCCATTCTGACGCATAGGCGACAACCTCTTCATGCCCAAGACATTAACCCGGTGGACACCACGGTAAAGGCCTGGCATAAATTGGGGCAACTGACACATAAAACACCACTATATGCTTCAGCTATGCCTTTAGCACACCAAGCATTATCGGTCACGGAAAGGAAAAGTGGGTATGTCATTACTGCAACAGGTAGGCATGGAGCGAATGGGAGACCTATTTACCGAGAATCAATTTATAGACATAGAAGAGTTATCTTACATACAAAACAAATCTCCAATTTTTTACTTCACGTATTATAGGTTGAAACGTGCCTTGAAGGAACATTACCCCACCTTCCCTGCGGAACCAAGCAGTCTAGACGCGCTACAGCTGATCATTACTTCGCAAAATACTGCACATCTAGTTTCTAGGCTGTACGCAACGACACAGGCAGAACGGACGTACACGACAGAGAAAGCCATGGCGAGATGGAACCCGGCGCTAGAGACTCCATTAACTGAGCAGGAATGGCAGCAGACCTGCGCTTTAATCCAAATCCTAACGCCAAATGGTAATCTTAGAATAATACACTACAAATTCCTTCATCATGCATATTACACGCCTGCACATGTGTAAATTTGGGTTACAAGTAGAAGACAGATGCAAAAGATGTGGCAGTGAAGGGGCTGATTTTATGCATTTAGCCTGGTTTTGTGCTGGTATTCATGATTATTGGATAAAAGTAATCGCCAAACTGTCTGTCATGCTGCAGTCGGACATTGAATGCACAATACGGGTGGGACTGTTGGGCATAACTCCGCAATTTAAAGCCAGCAAGCGAAAATTTTGTGTAGTGGCTTTGCTACTGGCTAAGGGACAAATTGCACAATGTTGGAATAGTACTAAAAAACCGACCACAGCCAGATGGTTACGAGACATGGCTAGTTGTAGAGACAGGCTCCTCACATACGAAGAAGAACTTCCTGCAAAATCCAGACCCAGGGATTTCTGGTATTACTTAACAGACTATTTAAACACCTTAGTGGCGGGGTCCACCGAATGTCCTGCAGACGAGGTCCAACGCCAGTAAGTCAAAGTTACTAGAAATTGTACGATTCATGACTCTAGCGCCACAGTTATCTGTGTCATGCAAAAAGCACTGATTTAGCTGACAGAGTAAATATGGTCTCAGTTAATTAGTTACATATGTTTGTTTTATGTTCACTTCTGTGTACTCTCCAAATCTAAAAACAAGACAACTGAATGTTTCACGGCGCCGGACCACATGTTGTCGGCTAAAAGGATGTGTATAAACACCACGGTACAATGATATGTTTGTTGTTGCAGCCGGCCCCAGGGTTGTAGGCTCCTGGCTGTGTAATTGTCATTTGCGATAATAAAGGTCTTGGAAAAAAAAAAATATATATATCATGGAGGCCAAAATAAGGCGGGTAAAATGTTAGAAAATTATTTAAAAATCAGAACTGAAAGCTATTGGCCCTATTCGCTCTGAACAGAACAAATTATCATCCGCAGAATCTGAAATTGTGAATACCTTCCAATCTTATTTTGAACTATTATATACAGAAGATACAACTCCTTCACAAAATGATCTTGAAACTTTCTTTCAGGGAATACCCAAAACTTCCTTCCATATTGGACATTTTCATACCCCTCGAGAGGGATACATCTCCAAGAGATTACTGATGCTCTTTAATCTTTAAAAAAAGGCTAAAGCCCCTGGCCCAGATTTCTCCGTTCAAATCCGCTCATCCTTTTCCTCCATTTTTGCCCCTAAATTACTAAAGGTTTTTAACTAATTTTTATCTAGTTCTAAATCAAGTCGTTCCTTTTTAGAAGTCCTCATTGTCATTATTACCAAACTAGATAAAAAACACAACCCTTTGTAAAAAATGTCAACCCGTCTAACTAATCAATTACGATTGTAAGGTTATTGCAAAAATCTTAGCATCTCGTTTGGAGAATGTCATTCCACTCCTTATTAAACCTAACCAGGCTGGTTTATTAACGGTAGACTTGCATCCGACAGTGCCCAATATTTTCCAGCATCCTCGCCCTTGGGAAGAAGTACCCCTCTCCTCAAGTTGCCCTCAAGCTTGAGGCTGAAAAAGCTTTTAATCATATGAATTGGCAATTTATATTTTCTACTCTTCAATGGTTCGGTCAAGTTTATTTTGTATATAAAATTGTTATATAGTGAACCACGAGATTGTGTGTTTGTAAATGGTAATTTTTCTCCCCATTATAAGGTGCACAGGGGCACTAGTCAGGGTTGTCCCATTTCTCTATTACTTTTTCTCCTTTGTTTAGAACACTTTCTTGGGCGTATCAGATATAATCCTGGTATAACTGGTTTTAAACTTAACTCTCATGAAATTAAGCCATCTGCTAATGCAGATTATATCCTAATGTATATGTCCAACCCTTTAATTCCCTAGACCTTTTTATACAAGAGAATGCTTTGTACTTTAAGGTCTCCGCCGCATCCCTGGGATACTAGCGAGTCAAACAGCGAGTTAAAGAAGACACGAACGGAGAGAAAACAAACCAAGGGCGTCGTAGGCGAGACCTAATAAATGAAAAAAAAAATGATATTTAAAGCAATCTGTTTACGAATTATTAAAGGTCATTCGGGCAATGCTCTCTGCAGAACAGTTCTGGTCTATCGGGCGCCCTCAAAGGGCAGGGCTCTGGTCCAGAGCCCACTTTGCCCATGCCATCTCTGTCCCTTGCGCATGTGGTAATAACACCAACACTACAGCAGTTTCTCTAGGTTCCAGCTCATGGACAGATCTGGAGTATTCTGGTTAAATCTTCAAGTTTGGGGGTTGAGTTGGACTGCTTCTTGAGAACAGAGCTTCTTTGTTAAGAGTTCTTCGACTCCAAAATAGCCAGCCTTCCTCTTTATTCAATAAAAGCAGTTAAAAAACAACAGGTGTTTAGCATACTTTCATGAAGAGTCGGATCCCAAAGTTAATTTACAAATGCATTCATTGTGAGCCTCTGCCCTGGCCTAGTATCTACATTGGCAAGGCAGTGTTGCAGATTTTATTTTCACATTAAATGTGGTCTAAAAAACAAATGGTGTGAAACTCTGCTTTCTTAATGATTACATTTAATCATTGAAATAAAGCAGCATTTCAAACTCTTTTCTCCAAATGAATAGCCTCTATCTCAGAAGTTATCCGGTTTACAAATTAAGCTACGGTACGTACCTGCAGAGACACAATAGCCACATAAAGAACTGGATACCTTCCCATTGGCCCGAGACTAGAGCATCTGTGACTGTTGAATTGTATTTTTTCACAAACTCAGTGAAACTTGTGCTTGATTGGGCAGTATATTAAGTTGAAAAATATGTATTCTACATAGAGCGAGAATAAAACCCCATAATGAATCAAATGAGTTCAAAATTATTTAAATCTGAACCAGGATGGGACATTTTAAAACTGTAAAAAAAAAAAAAAAAAAGAGTATGTGTTGAGGGAGAAATAATTGAGGTTATTCAGAATAAAATAAGCGTCTTTTTGGAAAACTAGTGACTGCACATCTAAGCTAGACTTAAATAACATTTGGTAAGGAATATATGTTGAGGTTTAGCTTTTGCAGTGTGTGAGCAAGTTGATCAAGGATCTCAAAAGGAGGTTATAGGCATATATCCTGCAGCAGCTCATTACACTTTCCGGTAAATCTGCCATGCAAGACAAGCTTTTGCTTCAGGTGGCTCAACCTGTAGCTGTCTGTAGTTTCAAAAGAGGGAGTATGGTCCCTTTTGTTCAAACCACATTATGGGCTCCGAAGAAATTAGGCTTACAGTCAATTAAACTGCACGCGGGAGGTCTCTAAAAAAATATGCGCGAGGTGCTTGGCCTTTAGTAGCTCACGACGATTTTCACTGATCAGAAGTAGCTCTCACTACAGAAAATGTTGGAGACCCCTGATCTACAGTAATGATCAATAAATTTCACCTCACGAGCTATAAATATGCAGATGACACGCAAATACTCCTTCAACTGGAATGCCCAAAAGACATTGGAAAATCGCCAATTTTTAACTGTCTCAGAACCGTGGATCAGTGGATGACCTGGAGCCATCTCAACTTGAATGCTTCAAAAACTGAAATACTCACGTGTGGCGATTGGAAACATTACAACCCGCTTGCCGCATGGCCTCATGAACTGGGATCACTACCTAAAGTATCGAAGGAAGTAAAAAAAAAACTCAGAATGACCATGGACTCCAAGCGGTCGATGAATGCCCAAGAGGATAAACTAGCAAGATCAAGCTTTGCTACTATAAAAACGCTGCAACTAATTTTCCCTCATTTGGGATTTCCACACAAGGTCCGAGCTACCATCTCCCTTGTTCTGTCCAAACTCTGTTATGCCAATAGCCTCTACCACAGATCACCTTTAACGACCATGAAAAGACACTGATTCAGAAATCGGCTGCAAGACTACTCTTGCATACCAAACTGTGAAACCACAACTCCCCTGCCTTGAAAGTCCTGCATTGGTTACCGGTTGCCAGAAGATCCACGTTCAAGCTGCTTTGTATCACCCACAAAGCAATACATGGAATGGGACTGCTCTTCATCAGGAATAAAATCACCAAACACATTCAACAAAGGAACCTCCGCTCTAAAGGAGCATCTTGCCTCAAAATCCCACCATACAGGAAAAAAAACATGGGTGGCATATCCTTCTCTGTTCAAGCAGCCAAAGTATGGAACTCTTTACCCCCCCCCCCCCCCCACCCCAACATAAAGCCCACCTACAACTACCGTATCTTCAGAAAACTACTCAAGATTTGGCTCTTCCTCACATAAGCACCATACGCAAACAGAAATTTACAGCATATCCCGCTGTATACAAGCATTTTTTTCCACTAGAGATATGTACCTATCTTTATTTATTACTTTGTATAAACATGTAAAATAATGACGTTGAGAGAAAAAATGATAAATAAAAATCTTTGGTCTACATGTACATACTTCCCTTGTGCATCTATGTACCTTCCATGTATTTGGATCTGGGTGTCTGTTACTTTTCTCCTGAAAAAGCATATCCAATGCACTACCCTATTTCTCATCCTGTGCCCCTATCAATAACTTTAATCTACATATACTTACCTCCTTTATCTAAATACTTTCAATGTAATTATGGATCTATATATTTATCACTTTCTTCTAATTTAGCATTTCCAATGCACTACCCTATTTCTCAGCCTATACTTCGCTCAATATATCTTCTAGCCCAACTTCTGACTCATCTCTACTCCTTCCAATGCACTACCCTATCTCTCATCCTATACATCTATCAATATATCCTCTACATCCAGTCTTTTATCCCAAACCCCATACCACTACTATGATTGCCAAAAAAAACCTTTCTAGACTCTCTCCTACTCTACCCCTCCTTGCATCATCCGACACCTCTTTTACTATACCGATCCCCTGAAACAAACCTTTCCAAACTTTCCTCTGAGTCCTCCCCTCCAAAACTCCTTATTCATCCAAAAGCCTCCTCCTATTGCTAAGACCTAAAAAAAAAAAAGAAAATCTTCACTCTTATCCCTCCACTATTCTTTTCAATCGAAATTAACAGACCAACATGTTCACTTCTCAAATTCCATATTAGACTATAATAATATACTACCTAAATAACTGAATAACATATCCACTAATCAAATTACTTCATATTTTTGTACAATACTAATTTTCAACAGTAATCCTTTATGGGTTCCGGAGTGGCGTGCTACTCGCCAGAAAAAGGATTCAACACCCATCAGGGGTAACAAGTGCTATAAGAATGCAAATCTTTCTTCCCCTTTTATGCCTGCGCTATCCTTCTCACTCCAAGTAACTGACTAATATCCACCACTGAAATTATTTCATATTTCGCCATATTAATTCACCACTAATCCTTTGTAGACTTCCTGAATAGCGCGAGTCAACAAGCGATATGTAAATACAAACCTTTGTCCTCCTCTATCCTTCTGCTATCATTCCAAATCCAAAGAACGGACTAACCTATCCCTCACTTAAAATGAACTTGCTTGTTACTATACTAATTCAACACTAATCCTCTATGGGTCCCGGAGTAGCGTGCTACTCGCTGAAAAAGCACTTTGACGCCTCTTCAAGGGTAGTAAGCGCTATATAAATGCAATTACAATACAATACATACATACAGCTATTCCGATGTATTTTTAAGATATCTGTTTAAATGAATTTGTTAACTTTGTAATTTTTTTATTTCTTACATATCTTTTAACCAGTGTATTCTTTATTACTGTCTATATTTTTAATAAATGTATTATTTTTTTTTTTTAAACAGGGCCACAGCCTGGAGAAAAACACCTGCTGTGCTGGTAAAAGCAGCCTCATTCAGGTACTGTGTGGGATACGTCCCAGAAGGATTACAACCCTTTTAAAAGTTGGGTATTTGTCCCTCAGTCTCCAGATTTTATTTCCCTTTCTTAGAGGGTTATCAATACCTCGGAGCTTGTCCTAACTGCTTCCTATATAAAGCGTATCCCAGATTCTTATGGAAGATTTTAACGGCAGAGAAAAGTATATGGAGGAGGAGGGAGTCACCTACCTCCCCACTATCAGCTTTGTCAAGTGATGAGTGCCTCAATCTTTAGTACTGTTTTGAAGGTAGTAACACCCTTGAAGAAAATTATGGAATTGCAAGCGATATGTCAAAAATTCCCAGAGAAGAGGGGAGACTTGGGGGACCTAGAGTCCCCATACCTCCAGGGCAACCGGCTACACCCAAGGATGACACAGCACTCTTGACGCCTTTGCGCACCTTAAAAGGGGTTAATGGGCTTACAGCCCTACATGACTTCCAAGACCCTAGCACCTCAGAGGATAACCATCTCCCCTCGACCCTATTTATTTATTTATTTATTGATATTTGTAGAGCGCGGCGAATACCCGTGGGCGTCTCGGGTTCTCCAAACCGTAAAAGGATTTCAGATAGAATTCTATTGTGTTCCCGTCCAATCACACAGACCCAGATCCCTAGTTTTCTCCTGGGATCAGTCAGAATTAGTGGAACTGGAAATAACTTGGAGAAGGGAACCATCATCCTGACCATCTTAAACCCCAAAAGGTTTTCTCAGCAACCTTTGCCTAATGGAAAAGAGTGATAAAGGCCAATGTCCTGTTACCAACCTAAAGGAATTCAACGAGCATCTCGTTTATCGACACTTCAAAATGGAAGGCATCAATCTTCTCAGGCATCTTCTTTAGGTAGTCGACTGGTTGGTCCGTTTGGAACTGAAGGAACCCCATCTAGCAAAAAGTCATCTTTCCACCTCACGGGCACATCTTGCAATACTGATTGAAATCTCAGATACTTTAATGTGCCTCCTTTCGCTCCATCTTCCGCTCCATGCTGCTTCAAAAAAGGTAATTATACTGTGGTCGAACATTTGAGAGCTCGGGAGTACGATTGATAGTTTACCTCAATGATATAAATCATGAACCAGTGTCCAGTGTGCTGGCAGATGACCATCGATCTTCTGGAAACGTTTGGTTTTGTGATCAACGGAAAGTGTTCTTCTACCCATCCCAGTCGCTGCAGTTCCTGGGATTCCTCATAGACTTGGTCAAGACTACCCTCAGTCTCATTTCTCACAAATTGACCAAAAAAGGGACTAGCTCAGGAGAACACTGTCCAAGTCACAAGTATTGCTATGTCAACTAGCACATATAGTGGGATTCCTCATTTTCCATATGGGCCATTTCCCCAGGTCCTCTCCATTATCAGGTACTGCAATGCCTGAAGAATTCCTATCACCAATGAAGTCTTACAAACTCCCAATCCAGTTCATTCTCAGTAGAGGCAAGGGAGGAGATGCAATGGTTAGCTTCACACAGAGGCCTGGAAGGGTTGAGCCATCTGCGGCTCCCAACCTGACCTGGTGATAGAGTCCGATGCCAGCGGTTCAAGTTGGGGGGGGGGGGATTGTTGTGAAAACATGATGCAGGAGGAAAATGGTCTTCCGCAAAACAAGCCCTGCACATAAACTGTTTGGAGTGGATGGCAGGCTTTTTTGCTCTCAAATGTTGGACCAATGACAGGGTTCAATGTTCGGTTTTTCTGAAGATGGACAATGTGGCAGCAGTACACTATGTCAACCACCTGGGGGTAAGAGGCTGAAGACTGGCGGATCTGGATCGAACATTTAGGGATTACTGTCTAGACAACCCATTTCAATGGCAGCGGAACATCTTCCAGGACGGTCCAATCAAGTGGCAGACTGGTACTCCCGGAAGGATGTCAGCCTGTGGAAATTACAGCACGGGTGTTTCAACAGATTCAGGACAGGTGGGGCCAGCTCTACATAGACCTCTAAGTCTTGACTGGACTCCCAAATGGACAGGTAAGGCAGTGGGCGACCAGGCCCCAATGCGGTGACCACTGACATTTCTCGCAGATTGGAGCTAGGAGAAGGTTTACGAGTTTCCTCCATTTGTGATGAGATATTCCACACACATTCGCAGGCAATGGGCAGATCTGGTGGTGACCACCCCAGTCTGGAAATCCCTAGTATGGGTTCCAGCGATGATGGAACTTCTGGGGATTTTCGAATCCATCTACCTCCCATTTCCAGATCTCCTCTGGTATCCCAAGGGTAAACGTCCTCACCTGGTGCTAGCAGGTTCCTTTTGTCTCATGGACTGGAGGATTACCTGGAAAGTGTCCAGCATTTCATGAGAAGCTGCCTCTTTACTTGCCTTTTTAGGCCGATAGCACTAATATACTGCTCTGCCTGGTCTCGATGGCTGGGTTGGAATCTTCAATACAAATTGTATCCCTGGGGAGCAGACGTTGTCCAGATATCAAGTTTTCTGGTGAATTTGGCCTCAGAAGGTTTGGCATACAGGTCAATAAATACATTCCAATCCGCTATTTCAGCAGGCCACCAGCCGGTGGATGGTCACACAGTTGGGGAGCATCCTTTGGTATTGCATCTTAAGGGGTATTAGAATGTTGCTCCCTCCAGAACCCAGATAGTCTACTTTACAGGACGTAAATAAGGTTCTTGGAATCCTAATAAATATCAGTCAAGGAAACAGCTATCTGCAAAGTTAGCACTCTTGTGGCTAATTTCATGCCGAAGAATCTCAGATATTCGAGCACTGGATATAACAGGTAGAGTATTCACCCGAGAAGGCGTAACTTTTCACCTTACTAGAACAAAAAGTCATTCAACGATTGTGTCATAGCATTTCAAGATGTGCCTAAATTAGGTGTTAAAACAATGGCATACGAAGCTGTAACAGAGAACCTACGTCCTCATCGAGAACAACAACTGTTGATTGCGCTCACTAAACCTCCCAAGGCAGTTTCTTCACCTAACACTGCCGAATTGGTCACATGGGTAATGCAAGAGGCGGGTATTGATAGCTCCCAATTTGGGGCTCACTCAGTAGAGGACCTACAGCATCTAAAGGTTTTTTTTTTTAGAGCTAGACTGGAGAGTATCCTCAATGCAGCAGACTGGTCATCAGACTACTTTTAGAAGGTTTTACCTTAAACCTGTCTCAAATCTGACAACTAGTGGTGGAAAAGCTTTAAACTAGCCTAAGCCTCGACTTCGGGTCCTGACATAGAATGAAATGTTACCTAGCTATCAGAACGAAAAGTTTCAATTCTATTAAGGACACGAAAGCGAGGATTAGCCCACTCGTCTCAAACATGATTAATTGGCCCACCTGGCTGAACATCCAAATTTCAGTCTAATTGGGTCAGGACATGATATACAAAATACATACTTGATGTTTAAGGACATCTTACTAAGTTGAACATGTTAAACTTTGATGTTTTTAATATCTTTTGATGTTTTTAATATCTGCTAGTTGAAAGTGGAGTTCAACGGATGGATTAACTGACATTTTGAGTTATGCTTCCTTTTCAGGAGATGGGCTGGATGCACCCGCAGCATACTTTAGGGATCCGTGGTGCATCTTGCCCGGGACTCACTGAAGCAATTCGGACATAGCACTGACCACTAAAATGGCGGCCTGCTAAAACGACGAACTGGGCAGCGGTGCAGAGAGGAGACCTACGGGCGTCCTGGCTACACGCTGGGGGGCAGAGTGGCAGCTGTCTGCTGGGCCCTGAACTGCCGTGGCGGCAGCTGGACGGAGAGTCGAGGGGGCATAGACGCCTGGGATCGGCAATCGCCAGGGGAGAGAGGTGATGCCCTGGAGGCAGCAGATACATTAAAATGGCGGCCATGGCGATATCGCGGCCCGCGATGAGACGCAACGCAGTGGCGTGTGTGAAGGAGCTCCTGCTGTAATTGGAGCCTGGCTGTGAGCGTCTGAGCAGGTGAGGTCATAGTGGCACGGACGGAATACTCTGGGAGCTCTGGAACAGCCCTGCTGACACTGTGGACCAGCGGGGACTGCCGTGCCCGGGCGCTGAGGTCCTGGGGGCGGCGGAGGTCGGGAACCGGCAGCGGGACGGCTGTGAAGTGTTGCTGGCTGGGAAAAGGGCAGACCGGTCACTCAGCTGAAGTGCCTATGGTGCGGTCGGCCATGTGCAGCTGGGGCTGCCAGGTACTGAGACCGGTGAGCATACAGGAAGATAATAGCGGGAGAGCTGAATCAGAAAGGAGTATCACCAGTCTCTAGAGGGCATGAGTAGCCTAAATGGTCCTAATTGCCAGGCTGGTGTGTAGAAGAGAGGCAGCTGGCCACTGCATTGCGAGACACTGGCCCCGGATCACGGAGGGGAGAGGATGCTGGATGTGTAGTGCACTGTGAAGAGCAGGGGAGCGGGAGAGTGGTGTGACCGAGAGGAGGGCAATCACATGCCGCTGGGGAGAAAGAGGACCTGCAGAACTGATATGAGGATTGGCTTTACTGGTTAACCCATGGAACTGCAGTAGCGGGGAGGGGAAAGGACGAGGCAGTTTGGCAATAAAGTGACTGGCAACATAGATGCAACTGGGGCGGTGAGATCTTGAAGTGGTGGAGCGAGCTAGCAGTGTGGCTGAGAAAGGCCGGGGCACATCAGAAGGGGGCCTGCCAGACGGATTGGAGTGGCTCCCCCTGGGGCACAAGCCTGGGCGTGGCCAACGTCGGCGTGGGAATCCAAGGGCAGCAGGACGGTGCCCAAGAGTGGAGCAGGGGGACTGTCTTCACGCAACAGCGGCTACGCGGAGAGGAGCTAAAGCGGGAACCGAGAGGAAGGCCAGGCGGCCTGAGGTGACGGTGCGCTGTATGAGTTGAGGAGGAAAACTTGAGAAGACCCAGTCTTGCGGAAAGATTTAACACGCTGAGTGAATATGGGGAAGCTCAGAGGGAAGCAAGCAGGGACGCCGCCTGAGCAGGAAGATGGTGCTGGCGCACCGGACATGCAGGAGGGTCCGCCGCAAGGATAAGAGGTGATGCTCCAGCGGCAGGTGGATCAAATCCTCAAAGCCATTACAGAGGCCCTGCACCTTAACATAGCGCAAGTAACACAGGGCCTAGGGCTGTTTAGAGCCAACCACGCCAAATTAACTGACAGGATGAAGCAGACGGAGACCACCTTGGAAGTTCTGGAACCAGCCCAGAAGGCGATGGCGGCTCAGATGACAGACTTCCAAAGTCGATTGCAGAACCTGGAGAAGGAAAGAGGAGGCTGAAGGAAGGAGTCGAATAAATAACGTCCGGGTGGTGGGTTTGCCGGAGGGAGTGGAAGGGTCCCATATAGCAGACTACTTGGAGGACTGGCTGAGGGGGACCGTTGCTCCGGAGGGTCTGACACCCTTCTTCACCCTGGAGAGCACCCATACCGGCGCCAGCTCGGCTGCCGGCCCTTTGGAAGGCCGCCTCGACCTGTGTGTGGCCAGGTTGATTCATTAGAAGGACAGGGACCTCTTGCTGTCCAGGGCCCGATCGGCAGGTCCGTATACAGTGGGCAAAAGTAAGGTGACACTATTCCCGGATTACACACTAGAGGTGCAGTGCTGCCCGGCATAGTTTATGGCAGTCAAAAGAGCACTACGGGAAGATCACCTACAATACTCCTTGATGTTCCCAGCGCGCTTAAAGATAACCGTGGATGGTAAGACGTTTTTCCACTATAGCCCTGAGGTAGTTTGGGAATGGCTGGAGATGTATAAAGCGGGCTCCGGGGAGGCAGGAGGTGGGGCAAGTACTTTCACGGAGGAACCAATGCCGCACAGATCGCGACGCAACCGACACAGTCATCCTGTAACTCTGAAGCCCACAGTGACCCAGACGGAGAGAACACGCACAGCAGCCCTACAAGCAGTGAGGGCTATCTCGCATGAGGACGGGGCCGCGATACCGGAGGAGACCGGATCGGAAAAGGGATCTCAGGGTACAGACGACAAGCATTCGGAAGCAGGAAGTGGGCACTTGCCCCATGTGACAGCTGGGACAGCAGACGAGATCGTGGATGGGTAGGTAATGCTGAGGCTTCTCAAGAGAGAGCAGAGAGGACAGTGAGATGGCACCGAACCTGGATGTTTCCCTAGACATTGCTGATTAATGGCTGGCTGTCGGGGGAGGGGGGACAGGCAAGGATGGCTGAGCAATTTGCTAGCAGTTTCAATTCTATGATGGCCCAGAGAAGGGCTGGCTGGCCATCAGGGGGTTGTGCACAGGAAGGTGGTAAGGCTGGGAGGTCGACCCTCTGACGCTTAGGGCGCACCCCCCTAATTTTGTATGGGTATAGCTCCTTGTTTATTTTTTTCTTAAGGGAGCAGTTTGAATACACGTCTAGATGGGTACTAGCGTTGTATCGCCTGTTCTGGGGGAGGGCTGTTGGGGCGGGAGTTGGGGGTTGGTTGGGGTAGATAGAACCACCGGTGTGTTTCAAGGTGAGGAATGTGGATCTGGGAGTACTAGGTTGCCAAGTGGGGTCGTTAAATGATTTGAAATGTATTACCTGGAATGTACGGGGACTCCATACAATGCAGCGGCGTCATAGGTGCATGCTTACATTGTGCGGCAGGGGGGTGGGGGTCATATAGCCTTTCTCCAAGAAACGCATATTAACCGTACTGAGGGGCTAGCACTGAAACTTAGATGGAGGGGACAATTACTTTACACAACCTACTCTGAGTTTGCTAGGGGTGCCTTAATATGGGTCGGAGATGGGGTCCCTTTCCAGCCAACGCAACAACTGGTGGACCCGGAGGGGCGGTTTGTAGTGGCATTGGGGCACCTCAAGGGGATGGAGGTGGGGCGCCTCATATGCACCTAATGTGGATCAGATTTTTCTTCGGGAGCCTAGGGCCATACCAGACTAGTTCGATAATAATGGGAGGGGACTTTAACTCTTTTGCAGATGTGGAGAAAGATAGGTCCCATCCCCCCTGACGCACCGGTACACAGACTATCTAAAGCAAGGAACGCATGGCAGGAAAATTGGGGGCTGGTTGATAGGTGGCGAGCACGTCATATGGAGGAGAGGGACTACTCATTATTCTGGCCTTCACGACCTGCATGTGTGGCTTGACTCGATATTATGCACCCCTGAAGTACACTACAAGGTTATAGATAGGGAATACTTGGACAGGAAGATTTCAGATCATAATCAGTTATTGGTACAGGTGAAATGGACCCGGGAGAGAGCTGTGATCTCCGGCCAGAGGCACTGGAGGACCCGGTCTTCTGTGACGAGCTAGGGGCAGGGGTGACCCAGTATTTTGATGAGAACAGGGGAAATGCTTAGTCCGTGGCAGTCGAATGGGATGCATTTAAGATGGTGGCTCGGGTCTTCTGTATTGGCAAAATGTCAGGGGGTCCGCAAAACCCTGCTGACCGATTTAGAGGCGGCAGAGTGCAGGCTATGAGGAGCTGAGAGCCCGCCCTGGGGATCCAGGAGTACAGACTGAGGCCTTGGAAGCTAGAGAGGCAGTGGTGGTACAGGTGAAGAGACTGCCCACCTTTGATTACAGGTCCTACATGGCGAGGATGCACGCCGAAGGGGATAAATCGAGCGCCTTGTTGGCATGGTTAGCCAATCTGAATCCCAAGGGAACGCCAATAGTGGGACTGATAGCCCTGACAAAGGTGTACACACAGCAAGGGATAAATAGTTTGTTTTTGGAATATTATACCGAGCTTTACCACAGCGAACTGACTCAGGGTTGGCCACGACATAAGAGAGTACCTCATCGATTTGGACCTGCTGTGCCTGGGGAAAGAGCAGGAAGAGTCACTTGGTCAAGAGATCACAGTTGGAGAAAAGGAGTTCAATCAAGCATATGGCACGCAACAAAACACCTGGGGAGGATGGTCTACCAATAGGATTCTACTCCAAGTATATGGATGGTTTAGCGCCGCGCTTACAAGTGATGTATCGGGAGGCACGGAAGGCGGGCAGTTATCAGGGACTACTTGAGAGGCTATTATCGTTCCCCTCTTGAAACCGGGGAGGGAACCATCCGACATGGCGGCATACTGTCTGCTTTCAATGCGGACGACGGATTACAAAATCTTGAGTAGGATCCTTGCGTTGCAGCTCCTCCCATACATGTTGCAGCTGGCCCACCAGGACCAGGCGGGCTTTATTCTGAAACGGAACATCTTTAGTAACATACGGAGACTGCTTCATATTCTAGGGGAGGACGGTGGGCTGCCCTTTGCCGTGATGGTTCTATCAGTTGACATTGAGAAGGCATTTGATAGCCTGAAATGGCCGTTTCTTTTGCCAGTCATGCAACAGATGGGCCTGGGAGAGGCATTCGTGGGGTGAACCCAGATACTGTATAGGTCAGCGACGGTCCGGGTGCGAACAGGGATGGTAGTATCAACGCCCTGTGTGGTGGAGTGCGGGATGCAACTGCTGTTAGCATTCACAATTGAGCCACTGGCCACGCAAGCTAGGTCAGGGAAGCATTATGCGGGCCTAGAGTCGCTGATGACCTACTCATGTTCTTGTGAAACCAACAGAGGCTTGGGTCTGTGTACTAGCTGGCCTAGACCACTCTAATTTAGAACAACAAAACAAATGGCTAGTTAGGTTGTTTAAAATAGTCATACCCCACTTAGCCACAAAAATCCTAAGCGGGCACACTTCATTTAGTAATTTTTTACTTATTCCATAATTTTTAAGAAAACATTTACATATGTCCAAACATCAAAAATACTCAAATGGCAAAATTCACATGGAGTACGATACTGGAAACACATTTTACGAACAATATAAATGAGACATATTTACAAACCCACCATATACATGAAAAGAAAAAATGCCTCATGTTCTTGGCAGGCCCAGGAGAGACTTTAAATCCAGAGCCAACATTAATTACCTGAAGGCAGCTCGGGTGACCGTCATGCTCACAAAAATAGGAAGGGGTCGGTGGCACAGATTGGGCTTTGATCCCAAAAACCATTGGAAATGTCGCCTCGAATAAGGAGCAATCCAAGGTCTAGTCTGCTTTGTTACAGACCCAAAAGGCAACAAAAATGTAATTCTCCCTCTTCAAGACATCCAAGGGAGCCCATACAGCATGAAACAGGATCGATTTATAAGTCAGCTTACCATGGTGCAAAATCAGATGTTCACCCATGACTTTTAAGCCTCCTTCAAAAGAGGCAGCCAACAAATGCCAGAAAGCATATTGGAAACGTTCACAGTTGCTGCATTTTTAACCATGAAGTGGTCTCCATAGTGGTCATTCAAACCCTCGTCTTCTATCACATCAAGGAGGATGTTTACCTGTATCCACATATCAAACATGAAGCTAACAAATGGACATGGCATGCAGCACAAAACAATTAAGATTCAAAACTTCACTTTCCCACGGACCTCAAACACTCACGCACATGCATTTCAAGTTTGTAGTATTACAAAAAAGTTACACAACTCTCGTCAATGAGCAGTTGATCAACCATCCATAGTGATAAAATAAGCTGCTTCAGCAAGAGAAATTTCTTTTCCCTCCTTTATATTAAACATTTTCCTTCTTTTCTAGTTTCTATGTTCTGTTGGTGCCAAGAACAGTGTTTTATTGTTACAGTGCTTTGTTTCATTAGAGATATGCCAATGCATATATGGCAATCCATAAACATTTTATCACAACAAAATTTTGTTGTGGCACTTCAGACCGTAATAAGTGGATCCCTTGAGGTAATAGTGAGTCGGTCATGCATTATTGTATTAGAAGCATAAAAGTATCAAATTTATGGCATGCAAGCTGCTCCCATGAAGGGTTGGATAACGACAACTAACATGCGACCCTCAAAAATGTCCCTCTCCACAGATGCAAGGTCCCATACTAAGCTGCCTACATGCAAGCCTTTAGATGAAGGTCTTGTAGGTAGCTGTTGAAAGATACAGTCTTCTCAGAAGCTGCTAAAGTGTAATGCTTGAGATCTCTTACCGGAACCAAACAAGCTAAAACTGCAGCATTACAAAGTCAACAATCGATACCCGAGGAGGGCTAAAAAGTCTTGCTTACAAGATATGCTATGCAAGTCTAGATTAAGCCCATTACATGGCCCATACAAAGCCAAGGTTGCGTAATGTCAACAAAGTAGTTGCCCTCAATACTTAATGCCGACAACCAGCTGTAAACGGATTCCCAAAATGGTGCAGCTAGCACCTGAGCAAGATTTAGCAAACATACAACAGCCCGATGTTAGAAATTATAGCCCAACAAGTCCACTAGATAAAATCTGCAGGCTTAAACCGGCCAGACAAGTGTCACCTAATCTCAAACGCTTACAAAACCCAGCAAGTGTATTTAACAAACCCAGCAATTACCGACTTGAAGGCTGATATAGGAACAAAATATATCAACACAATGGGCTCCCATGCAGAATACAGCCTTCAAATCATCGGGCCTTCCTCTGTTACAAGTGTCCTCTTTTGTTTTCTAAAGATAGCCCTCAGGACTCCAAGTACAAGGACACAAATTCGCAAAATTTAAACTACACCAAAACAGATAAAATAGCTTGCCACAACCTTGCTGTGCTGCACACTGTACAAAGGCTCGTGTTCTTTTTCAATGCAAAAGCGTGAAGTAATTTTGGATGGGTGTTGTGGCCACCAGAAAGGAAATTCTGTCAATGTCGGTACCTATTTCCATTGCTATTGCAATAGGCCAATCAGTTTAGAGAATACGCTTAGTCAACTACATGTTCACACATGACCTACCTACATCAGTAGCACTGAAGTCCACAACTACGTACTGGAGATAATTGTGTGTCAAGCCAATAGCACAAGAGTTAGGTTTGATATTAGATAGATCATGAAATTCATAGCCGAAAAGGCTGCACATGAAAAGCAGAGTTTGTTCATTTCTATAAAGCCCAGGAATGGTTTCTTGATAACTGCAATTTGCAGATATCCAGTCTAGTTCCTTTATTCTGTTTTAAAGTGGTTTAGTCTCCTAGAAGAGGGAGAAACGCCAGATATATGTTGCGGATCCAGGAGCCTCCACAAAGCTTTGTAGTGAGGAGATAAAATGAGCATTCGAGGCTGAAACAAGTAAGTGCCTAAAAATCTAGAATTGAAGAGGTAGCACTACACCTGTGCCCAATGCCTACACTGGACCATACAAGATTCCAAACCCAAAACTTGAGGGGGGGGGCGCATTACAATGGTGTGGGAATGTTTGATCAAATGCTTGCAGGGGTTTGAGAGTAGTAAGTGGTTGAAAGGAAGTTAACTAACTCCCTATAATTGTACATTTCTATCTTCTTGAAGATGGAAGGGTTTAATGAGGTATTCAGACATTCATCAACTTTGCACCTAAGCGAGACATGGTTTAAGAGGGAGACAATCAAGGTTGACAAGTGGGCACACAGCATGGATAGGTGCACGATTATGGAAGCTCCGGTTTCACCAAGGGGGTTTCCAGGAAAGTGTAATTATATATATTTTTAAAAGGTCAGTGGAAATCATATTTTAGTGATACTTATCTTTGATGTTCTAGGTTAGTCACAGGATTGGCATATGACCTATATTTTTGACATAAATGAAGTTTAATTGTCAAGTATCTGCTACTTAAGTCTTTCGACCGTGATCACTGATATGTCATGTTGATTGTACATTCGACGCTGATGTAAGATAATGAAAAATGGGAATAAACATACATCGAAAAAAAAATCATTACGTTTGACTATTCACAGTATGTCATTGCTGAGTTTGCCAGGATTGTCGCCCCATCTCTGCATTAGGTTTTAATTTTATTTTTCATGAAGTTTTCCTTCACTAAAGGAGACATTCTACCCAAGGTCTTGACTCCACTTATTTTTCTAGTTATGCATAGCGCTGTGCGTTGCCTTTGAGTAAATTCCGAGTACTGAGCTCTACACTACTTCCAAAGTAATTGCCTTTGTGACCACGAGTCGTGCATTCAGAGGCAAATCCGATCAGATTTAGGACAGAGTAACCAATTATATTGCTTCACTAACAGTTTTTGATACAACAAGCAATCATCCAAAAGCCGGAAAAAGCATTCAATAAGTTGCCAGATATCTATCCATCTCAGACTGCTAAAAGTGAGGCAATGTCAGTCTTTCAGGAAACCCCCATCTAGCAAACTGCTTTCACGTTGGCGCAACCACTTTGCTGATCCTCCCAAACCACCACCTCTTGTACACCAGAAAAAGGTAAAACAGTCTTACAGAAGACCCTTAACAACAAGATCATTTGATCGTACAATGGACAACTAGAGGTAAAAGCATTGGCATGTTAACATAACACAATATTCTTTGAACTGTTAATTTGTCCACGTCTGAGAAATGTTTTTGTTCTGTTATACAGCCACATCAGGACGGGCATCCTGGCTTATCTTGCAAACTAGCTCACCATTTCTAGTGGGTCTTCAAACAACTGCCCAGCAGGCACACCATTAGACTAACAAGTGTAAAAGAAAAGGCGATAGCCCTTTCCCATCCAGGATCTGGCCCAACATTCTTGTATCTATTAGAAGTGCCCCCGATACTGTTCCAATTTAAGAAAGAGCTGAAGACGTACAGCTTGAAAGAACACTACATCTCACTGTATTAAGTAGCTAAAACCAGTAACTCTCTATCATTCGCCTTGGACCCAATACATCTCTCCACTGCCTTTGGTTAGGTTCGTGCGACAGAATTACATACAAAAGTGTTTGACTGAGTACTCTCAAAGACAATAGTTTTAATGTGGGTATGGCAGTGTAAACGTTTTATCAACGTGACTGATTCGGCAATGCATGTATGCCAAGTAGAGATGAGGGTGGGGTTGCTTTATTTTCTGTAGCATCCATCTTTGAAATAATTGCTCCCATTCTACTGGGGCATTTGCCGACTCATTTCAAAAGGTACAGTAATTCCTGATGTATTAAAACAAAAGGGTGAAGGACACGCCCCCATAAGCCACAGAAAAAAATGCTAATACAAATACTCCTGTCGGCTGATCTATGATGGGACTGGCAATGTCTTAAGCCAATGTCTGCACAGCAAAAGAATTCACAAGCTGAAGGAGGCCGGCAGAAAGCCCCTTAAGGCAAATATGGAATTTAACAGGAGCTATAAATATCAGGCCCCAAAATTACTGGCCCCAACACACGAGTCTGTTTATACCCAGCAAATCAAACCAACCCTTTCAAAGTAACAAAAAAAATGGCTAGATCAATCGCATCAACAGCAACGTGCGACAAGGTGGTACTCTACTATTCTTGCTGCGAAGAGAGATTTTAAAGAAATATAGAACAAAGTAAATTAGTGCTGTATATGTTGGAGCACATGGCCCCCTAACCGAAAGATTTTTATTGGTGAAAAATGCAGCCAAGTTTGAAATGTTTCTTGATGAGATTCAACCACCTTTAGCGAAAACCTTGTATATAAAGTATAGGTACGGTATACTAAGAACTCGGGAAACCGAGTCTAAATGGGGGAAAACCAGTAACAACAAATGCACTTTATGTACAAATAATGCAAGAGAAGACATTTTTCATATCTTGTTTTTCTGCCCAAGTTATGTAGAAACTAGGAAAAAATGGATAGTGCCATTGTGCCGTAATATTGGAACAACTTCAGATAAGGAAGCAGGAAGAATTTTACTTACGGACACTAGTCAAATAATAGTGTTTGGTATCAGTAGATTCCTATTGGCAGTAAAATTCATTAGGCAAAAATCATCACTGGCATTTTAAGTGTCTGGCTGTTATATATCAATTTAATGTTTTTTTAACCTTGTAAATATTTTAACCATCTTTTTAACTATATTTATTGATGATTGTTTTAAAGCTCACTCTCGTGATTTAACTAAGAAGCCCAGGGATAATATTTTGGTCATGCACTAGCACTTTCTGAATTATTTATCATGTAAATTTGCTGATGATATTGTGGCCATGTATAACTATGTGTATTATGTATTTTTTTTTTGTATATCTTTTATGATGCAATTGCAACGAAATAAAGATTATTGAATTGAATAGAACAAAGTAAATTAGTTGCCCGGATCCATGGCAGATAACCAAAAACCGTAAATTAGTTCAGCAGGATTTCTTTTACCATGAAATCTTTAACACTTGGCATGACTCTGGCACTAGTGTTTAGAGAGACTGACACCCATGATTTGTGGTGGAAAAAAATATACCTTTTCAATGATCAGTTACAAAATGCATTGTTTAGAAGAAAGAAAATGTGACACGGGTCAAAGTAATTTGCGAACCTAGAAATACTACCATCAGGATTAAGCATTTTCAGATCTCGCAAGAGACTATAGCTCGCAAAAGCTTTTGTTAACTTAAAGGGGGCTTAGAGCCAGCCGATAGCTCGCCATTGGTTGGCTTCGTCATTCATTTGCTTGCTTCTCAATGATCAATGTGTGTCGGCTTCAATTTCTCTCGACGTTTGAAAAGCATTTATGTTTCAACATACAGCTATACCTTATTAAAACAGTTCATGCAACTGCACATATTTCTCTGCTGTGCCTCTCCTCTTTGGTAACAAAGTAGCGACAAAAAACAGTTTGTGCCACTGCAGGTTCTTATCTGTTGTGCCTTTTCTCCACGCTAATATTATAGCTTTAGACTTTAATGTTTAAAAGCTCCAGGGAGATACTGCAGTAGCCGACTTACTTAATGTTTAAATACACTTTAATTTTCCAAATGCAATCATTACAAGACTGTTGCTCTATTATCCTTCGGAGAGACACTGTAGCTACATTTATTTAATGTTCAAAACAAGGTCTCTTTTCAACATATACATTTCCCCTTTATTAAGTCAGTCACTTAATCACATACACTATACAATGACAGGCCATACCATACAACTACATACCATGACCATACAATGACGAGCCATAACACACCACACACATACAATATAATCTGTAGTAAATAGGTTCGAGTGCTTTCAGTGCTGTAGGGCGAGGTGCCGGTCATATTTCACCCCGATTTTTTACAAGCCCACATTGACAAAAGCGTGTGCGCGCGCACACACACACACACACACACACACACACACACACACACACACTCTGCCTTAAAACTTAGTTTGAAAACTTTAGTTTTGAGTCCTCCTAACAATCTGCACTCCTCTATCCATTGCCTCTTAAAACCCCCTCGTGTCCGGCTTCTCATAATGTATTTAAAACAAGCTATGCCAGTGTGATTGTTGGGAAATCTGACGCTTACACCCCCTTCTCAATCTTACTGTCCAAGTTAAGCCCCACACCATACAATACAATCACAGTCCATAAATCAATCAGAGTAATTGTAAAGCGCGCTACTTACAGGTGTCAAGGTGCTGGGGGGGGGGCGGAGGGGGAGGGCGGGGTGCTGCTACTGTGCGAAGAGCCAGGTCTTGAGGAGTCTTCTGAAGGAGAGTAGGTCTTGGGTCTACCATATGTGGGTGGGGAGGGTGTTCCAGGTCTTGGCGGCAAGGTAGGAGAAGGATCTGCCGCCGGAGGTCGCACGTTGGATGCGGGGGGACAGCGGCGAGGGCGAGGCTGGCGGAGCGGAGCTGGTGGGGGTGTGGAAGCGGAGTCTGCTGTTCAGGTAGGCTGGTCCGGTGTTGTGGAGTGCTTTGTGTGCGTGGGAGAGGAACTTGAAGGTGATCCTCTTGTCGACTGGGAGCCAGTGTAGGTTTCTCAGGTGGGGGGTGATGTGGCTGCGGCGGGGGCGTTGACGATCAGTCGGGCAGAGGCGTTTTGTTTTTTTTAATGATTTTTATTGATTTTTGTATAAAATCATAGAATTCATAAATTTACACAGAGAGTTCACCGTAGCCCCCTAACCCTTCCCCACCCCTTAGTCTGGCAGATTTCTATAGGAAAAGAGAAAATATAAAAAGAAAAAAAAAATATGAAATATATGGATACCACATTATGCATCGTTTGGCCCAGTATAATAACTGTGTGCTGTGCCCAGAAATCAATCACAGAGCTGGCATTTGAAAATAATGAATCACGCTACATCAAACTAGACACATGTGTAATAATAATAGCACAACATAAAAAAATCTTCAAATAAGAATACAGAGACCTTTGCCATTTCAACTACAAATACAAGAGCAATTATCAGTTCCTTTGTTCCTTACTGCCTGGTTAAATAGTTAAATCCCATATATAGATTTCACTAAGAGTGACACCAATAAATCTAGATTAGGTTTGAAGGAGTTGCCTATTATTGTGGTTATTATTGCATTGATTATCACACCATTCCTGTAGCGGAGCCCAGATTTTCAGGCCAGCAGTGAGTTTCTTTCTACCTTTCCCTTTATAGATTGCAATTTCCACTTAAATGTGGCTAATAATCTGGCGAGCCATTGCTGAAATGAGGGTGCCAGTTCATCAAGCCAGGCCGATGCAATACACATCCTAAAAACAGCCATTGACATAAATATAAATTCCGCCCCATGTCGATTCCAGTTTGGGTCACTCGCTCCTAAAAGCATTGTTTCAATAGTCCAGATAATGGGATTTTTCACCACCGCTGATATAAACCTCTCAATATCGAGTTTCAGTTGGGATAGGCTGTTGCAGGTAGCAAAAATATGTATACTGTCTGCATTCGGAAAATGGCACTGGGGACAGTAAGTTCCTTTACCCGAGCCCCATTTTGCTATTTTGTCGGGAGTGTAATATAACATAAAGAGGGTTTTATAAAAATGTGTTTGTAGTTTGGTTGATAGCAAATAATTTTGAGACATTGCCATTGTACTTTCAACGCGGGATATGCCAATTTTGTTTTCCCATTTCGAGGCTATCTTTCCTATATCATCAGGTACAGAGTTGCTTAATAGGATATATATTTCACTAATGGTGTTAACTTTACTGGACGACAGCATCTCAAATATCTCACATTTTACGCTGATGATTTCACAGAGTTCTTTTGGTTATGAAGTCCCGTATTTGTAGGTATTTGAAGAAGTCTGTTAATTTGAAATTTCGTTCTTGGTTCCTCAAATGTGTGAAACCCCGAAGGAGAACAGAGATTGCCGAAGTGTGTAATTCCGGCAGCTTCCCATTTCTTCATACAGCTATCCTGAAAATAGCGGGCAGATCTAGATTATCTTTAAAAAGTGTATAGTATGAAATTAGCCCAATATCCATTAGTTGTCTTATTTTTTGCAATATTTCAATAGAATGTAGAAGCGGCTTAAATTTTACTTTTTTGTGATAACTGTTGTGTAGAGGTTGTGGACCAGGGTCAACGGACTCGATAATTCTCGCCTCGGTGCCTTCTCTAACCAGGGATCACACTCGGCAACTCTGGGCATTAAGCTTGCCTCATCTCTACAACGGCCCCCCACAGACGCCGGGGATTGTTTTGAAAAGTTGTAAGTGTGATCTCCACATAGAATTTATTCAGTTTTCCAGGATTAATATCCGTTTTATCCAGCTCATAGTATGGAGGACAGAGACATTTCTGTTTGTAGCAAAATTTCTTTATTTTAATTCATATGACAAGGACAGCCGACACGTGTTTCGCCCCCTCTTGGCGAATTGCGCCGGGGCTTTCTCAAAGCTAAATGGATTAAATCACGTTGACAATTCTTATTTCCAGATATGTACAGTGTCCGAAATTTTTAAAAACTAATTCTTCAATATTAAAATATTTCTTGTTACGGCTAATGCCCTCGATCCTAGAGTCCTCCCGGCATGGTGGTTTCTTCGGTCGAAACCTCCCGCCAATGAGCTGGATAAAACGGATATTAATCCTGGAAAACTGAATAAATTCTATGTGGAGATCACACTTACAACTTTTCAAAACAGTTTCCTTAAATTGAAGCCCAAGAGGTCCAGAGCTTCGAGTGTGTCTCCACCCACAGATTAACTATACTTATTCAAGTGTTGTCCAAAGCCTTAAAACCCTTGGGGCTTTGCTTCTCTTTCTACAGACGCCGGGGATGCCTGGTTTCACCTTGGAGATACCCAGAAGGGACTATCTCACAGGGAAAGCCAGGACGTGTTCCCCAGCGGTCTTCAGCGCCAGGACACCCTGAGATGGGGTAACAGTGCGCTTTACAAGTATCAACATTACATAACATTACATATAGATGACGCCATAAATAATCAGAATTTTTTTCACCTAACAATAGGTTATAAATAGAAGGTTTCGTTGTCATCTGAGCCAGTACCACAAGTACCATGAGGCTGCGGGAGCAGCCACGCCCACTGGGGCAGGCACTACATTAAGGAAAAGCTCATTAATGGCGTGTTTCACAGCTGTTCAAGTTAGCCCAAGACGAAGGGCAGGAGCCCGAAACGCGTCGGCGAAAGAACTTTGGCTGTTGTTAATGTATCTGGTTTGCTGCAGTCTCAATTAAAAGAAATACAGAAATCTTCACCCATGTGGGCCTAATCTTGGAGGCCACTCGTGTGTGATGTGTGTGTATATATATATATATATATATATATATATATATATATATATATATATATATATATATATATATATGTCAGTTTCTGCTTGAAAAGGTTTTGACCACAGAGAATCACGGACCACCACGCAGCTCATCGAGTGTCACAGAAGAAGTTTATTATCCATTTCAGGTTAAGTTAGGCACGACGCGTTTCGGGCAGGAACTGCCCTTGATCACATAGCGGACATACAGTAATGGTCACTTTTAAATAAAGCACACTCTTTTTTTCTCTCATTCGTGGTTTCACCACGTGACCTGGTGATAAACAGTGAAAACATACTATGATAATGTGCTGAATGTTAACTGGGTTTGTAGCACTCCTTTTCAGTGACATGAAAACTAATTAAACGCACATTTATAATACATTCTTAATTGTGTATTTCAGTAATATATATATATATATATATATACCACATATACACACACACATCATACTATGCTGTACGATGACTGATCATAGCATACCACAGCATGCCATACAATGACAATCCATACTATACAATAACAGCCCATACCATATTATACAACAGCAAGTCATACCATATTACAAAATAACACGTCATACCAACACTTTCCCATGAAGTGAGATCACTGCATTTCCCAATCACTTATATGCAGAAAATGTGACAATGTTTTCCTGCCAAACTGTCTTTAAAAGAAGGAGCCAAACAAGGCTACTTAATTTCCCATTATCCATCTGCACACCACCCCCTGCACTCCTCCCCCATCTCAGGACCTATTTAATGTTAGCCAAAGCTAGGACGCGAAGTTGGCACACTACTGGCTCACCAAAGGCGTGACAAAGCCAAGCTCACATGGGCCAGTTCGTGCTTAGACCATGTCCAGCGCTACAAACCCCAATACTCTCCTACCCAGCGCAACCCTGCTGCACCCTCAACCCCAGCCGCCACCTGCTACAGTGCTGGCAAGCTGCACAACACACAGGAAGCATTGGCATACACCTATTGCAAGTTCTCAAGCACTCAAACACCCTACACCACTCCAGCACTAACAGCACTCCACTAGCCCACACACGAGACACCGCTTACACAACATTCCACATTCGCAAAACCCAATTGCTTACCAAACAAGGAAGTGAGATATGGGATCTACAGCACAACCAGACTCTGGATCTGCTCTTTCACACGGAAACGTGGCAAAACCAAAACTGGACATCTGTAAAGCCATCCCACACAGGTACAAGATGGTCATATTCAAAAACACCTTTGGCTACACCACATACACAAACACTCCCACCAGCTACATGAACACCTCAAATTCATGATATACATCACAGCCAACTTCTCCCTGGAAAAAAGCATCAGGTACCCACAACCAGGACCCTGTACCTTCTATGACGCACCCCTCATCAACACCAGCTCCTTCATACTCCTGGGAGGCCTTAACTTTCACCTAGTAGACAGCAACAACCCAACCCCTACAGTCAGACTCACACCCCACCCCCCCAGGATATTGCGGCATAGATTTACAAATTGAGCAGCACAATAATTGAAATTTTGCGGCACTTTATTTTACTCCTTATCATTCCTTTTCAGCCTTAAATCAATGCACACTGATTTAGCAGAGTATTTACCTTTAAAATAGGCATAAAAATGTCGGAGGGATTTTTTTTTTTGCTCTATTCTCCTCTGTGGTAACATTCTGGAGCATAGGTTCAGCCAAGCACAATAGCACAGGGAGACCCCAGAGACACCCCTGACCATAGAGATGTCAGAGACCGTACTGACAATGAAGACGTTAGAGACAACCCAGACCATGGAGATTTAGGAGACACCCCATAAAACGTCATCATCTCACCTTCCTTCCGACAACAATGCTGCTCCAGGAAAGAGTTGAAAACGAAAGCACTATTAACTGGCCGATGCCGTAAAGTGGCGCCAATTTGTGTCTGTGACAGAAAACACTCGGCGGGTCATTGTCTAGTTGCATGCAGTTATTTTTCTTTTTTAGGTCTCGCCCTGGCGAAAGCGCGCTCTCGCTGCGAGACCTATTGCCGTCAGCTCTGCTTACAAGGAGCTAAGGGAGACAAGAGATGGGCATGCGCATGCCGGGATCAGGTCGCGCGCGTGAACATGCGCTCTGATTCCGTTATGCTGTGTACACACACACACACACACACACACACACACACACACACACACACACACACACACACACCCCCTTACCCAGCTGCCGGCCGATGCACTCGTCGCTCACCACCACCTCGATGCAGCCGCGTGCGGCGCAGCCCCAGAAGGACATAGTGTTCAGGCTCCAGTCCAGGTCGAGCAGCAGCCGGGGGTCAAAGTGCAGAGTGTCAGGCAGGAGGGAGCGGATACATGTCCATCCCCGGCCGCCGATACCAGCCCAGCAGGAGCGCGAGCCTCTGACGTGGCACGGCGGGTACCGGCTCCTGACGCGCTCCGCGTGTCCGCCCATTGGGAAACAAGCGCAACCGCAGGGTGAAATAGGTTTGAAACAAGCCGCGCCCCTAGTTTTTAATTTGTCCTTTCAGAGTCAATTAACCGAGCGCGTGTTAGGTACAGTGCTTGCCCTGAAAACAGAAAGGCTAGGCAGTCTCTCGTTCTGTGAGGGAGCTAGTTTCCCTATCCTTTCAGCTCTTTGCTAACTTGTGACTTGTTTTTGGTTCCCGTGGCTTCAATTCAGTGCTGACATTGAATTGTAATCAGTGGCAGTCATTTTGGGAGGCCATTTGGACTGAATCCAGGGTTGGGAACGTATGCACGCACCCTTCCGGTATTGAAGGGGATTCCGTTCATTGTTAGGTTCTTAGCTGTTCTGATTTGGGCTCAGGTTTGTCAGGTTAACTCCAGCCATACTTTCCCAGACTAGAAGTCGATGCAGACACCAGTATCTTCCAACTCTTGGAGGCGGTTGCTAAGCAACAGGGAGTTCCAGCTGACCAGATGCGTGTCATTATTGCAGGAAAGGAGTTTAGGAATACTTCGACACTCCAGGTAAGACTCTCCACTTAATTCCTGCCATGTTTCCAGCTGCACTGTTTCTACCTCTAATGCTGCCAATCTGACATTAATGCCAGAGATCTAATAGAATAAACAGTGCCTGGGGATGCCTTGAACTTTACTCCACATTTCAAAACGTTATATTATAAATACCATAACAATTGCCAACCCGCACAAATCAATTAATTTTCACTGAGGCAACAGTTCACAGAGATTGTGCACGATCTAGCCCAATCTGTGAACCCTGCTTGCAGACATTCTCGGCATCACTCGAACGTGCAGATTTTGGATGTTCACAATGTTTACGGCCCACAAATTGTGGAGACATCTAAAACAGCTAAAATGCATGACGACTTTTTTTTGTAAAGAGCCAGTCCGCCTGTTAATTGCTTTTGGCATTTTCTTGGTCGTGGTAGTATGGTCAGTGGGGGCCGTTTTGTTTTGACCAAAACGAAGCTGGTGTGTTATGTTTTATTACTTGCACCTTCGTACTTTTGTTTTAAGGCTTCTTTTTGGTTTGCATGGGAGATGAAGATATTTGCCCAGAATCCCAGCATGTTGAGCCAACGCCAAGACTCAAACCCACCTCCTAGGCCCGTAGATCTGGCCGTTACGCCATACCCTGCCCCCATTGCTGCCTTACACATGCCTCCTCTGGGAGGGTAAGTGAGTACATCTTCGAGCATTCATTCGACGACGCACGGTGATGATAAAGACCAGGAAAACTGAGTTTAAGTGCAAATTTATTTTCACTGACGAGCCATGAAACGTGGTCTGCTTCAGGCGCATCACCCCCTGTAGGCGCTTTCTTTCGAGCAGCAGGACGCTAATTAAGGTTTTGATGAGTTGAATTTAACATGTTAGTTTGTGAGATACCAGTAGTTTTATTACATTATAACAAGTGAAGGGCAGCATACTTATCCTAACAAGGGTCAGAATTCATGCCGATCAGTTTTTAACATTTTATTTTGTACTGGAATAAATGTCAGTATAGTTTTCTATTGGGCTACCGAGGTACAAAACAGGTTTGCTGATGAGCTGGTTATCTCGATGGGCAGACCAAAAGGGTTAAATAAAACACCAATTCCTCTCCATGCGTGTGTTGAGCCCGATTTAAAGGTGCTCATGTCCAAGGCTTATAGGAGGGGGAATTATTTGGTAGCGTTTTCGCTTAGCATGCGAGAGGTAGCAGGAACGATGCCAGAATTCTCCAAAATACATTTTTGAACATTTAAAGTCAAATGATAGATTATTAGAACTCTTGTAGGTGTACAATGGGGTGAGTGGTACAAGAGCGAACAAAATGAGGAACTACGCTCAAAACATTAAATATTTGATGGCACTGCAGCGTGAGAGCATGAGACTGTAAACTTTTCACATCAGTTAAAGTCGAACTTTTCCAGCAATAGGATTTTACTTCTACAACCACGACCCTGCCTCTTCTATTATCTTTCATAGTTCACATTCCATTCACAAAACAAACTGAAACCAATTCAAAAGTGAAAAGAGAAGAACGCTGGCGAAAATCGGTGCTAATTCTCGTCAACGGTAGCCTGCAGCACACTCTGTGCCACGTGCCAAGGCAGAAGCCTTGTTTTTGGGAGTGTACTGCCCTCAAGATTTGTCGTATACATTTGTATGCCTTTGTTCTGGGATGGACACACATAGTTTGACCCCCACCCCCCTCTCCTTTTTAAAAGATTAACCCAAAAACGTGATAGAAATTATGTGAATATGAAAAAAAGACTAGTACTTTTTTCACAGATTTGTTAAAAATTATTATCACCAAAACATGGGTTACAATTAGGCAATATGCAACGGCCTGTTTGAAGGTTTGCCACCTGGAGAGAACTTTACCCCTCCAGTCTTAGTCCTAGTCCAAGTTAGCAAGACATTAAAAACAAGCATTTACAATGCAATAGATCTACCATTACGAGAGTTTAAGCTATTGGCATTGTAAATGATAATACCTTTTATTTAGGTTTTAAAAACCAAAATAAAAGGCACTGTCATTTGCAATGTCAATGGCTCAAACTTGCGTAAATGTGAGACCTATTACATTGCAAATGCTTGTTTTAATTGTGTTCCTACAATAATCTACATGTTGGTATCCCTAGAGCTCTGGCGCAGAGACTCCTTAGTTATCTGGGCATCGTGGGGAATATAAATGTTTTTCTTGCTGTGCCCAGCCCCTCTGCTCGTCAAAATGAACCACTCTAATTCTCACGTGTGTTGTGCTGAGAGTGACATGGCAACGTAGAAACATGCCTGTACTATCTGACCAGCCTCTTTCTGGAACCTACAAAATGACCATTCTGTGCCCTTCTTTACTAATCCATTGACATACAAAAATTCTAGGAGTCTTGAAGTAGCCCTGTTGCTGTGATTTGCCATGGTTAAGGAGAAAATGCCAAGTATGGAAAGGAACAGGCCTTTCATCAGCACAAAGAACAATGCCAAACAAACTGATGCCACCTTGAGAAATTGGAGTGCCTAGAAGCATCAAGGAGGATCTTACAAAATGGCTTGCCAGAACACCCCAAGGACCTCTGCAACATAAAGATGGCTTAGGACCTGTGCATGACATTACAGTATTAGGATTCGGCTGAGGCATGTCACTCTGATTCTAAGACCGTGGGAGCCACCTCTGTAGCCATTTCTGGTTTAAAGGAGTCCATTGGACCCTTACCCTAAATCCTAGTTTTGAATGCTGAATCAGTGTGGTTGCCCAGCTGTTGGTCATGACGCATTGGTTCCCCACTAACCAAAAGGTGCGGACTATGACTACCCTTTTTAGGTTTCGCTGGGGGACGGAGCCGTTAGGCTCCTCCTCCAGAGAAATCTATTGAGTACAGTAAGCACTCTGGAACACGCCCCCCCGTCCCATTGGCTAGCTCCATAAATGGAGCCTAGCCATTGGACGAGGGGCCTGTCCATCAATGCCGGACCAGACACGGGGGCGTTCCCGAGATTCTTTGGCTTTTGCCGACGTCACGCGACGCCGGGAACGCCCCCGAGTCTCCTCCGGCCGGGCCGTGCTTGCTGCTGTCCTGCCTTGTGTCCCTCCTCCCGCCGTCCCCACGTTTCCCGCCTCCCTCCCGACGTCCGTGTCCTTTCCCACCCCCCTCGTCCTCTCCCGCCCGCCCCCCTCGTCCTCTCCCGCCCCCCCCCCCGTGTCCTCACAAATTGTGGTATCCCGTCCCGCCCGGGGGTCAACCGGCAGCTGCTCGGCACCTTGGCCGAGGCACGAAGGGGCTGCGACCGCATTGGTGGCTTTTCGGAGGCTCGTCGGCAGAGGCGCGCTCTGATTGGCCGCTGCAGTGGGCCTGTCCCCGTGAGCTGCGCCGCCGTTGGTTGGAGCCTCGCCGCGTCATCAGGATCTGCCCCGGGAGCCGCGCTGTGAGTGGCTGACTCCGGGGGAACCCTCGACGTCAGCGGAGGCCAGTGGGAGCTGCGACGGGGGCCGTGCCTGCGAGGGTGAGTCTTCGGCCCAGAAGCTGGGGGAGATCGCCTTCCACCCCGCACCCGGTATTGACACCGGCTGAAGAGAGGAAGCGCTGGGGGGCTGTGCGCTCGCTCGCCAAAGCGTCACGGACATTCGCCTCCCGAGTGCCCCGCATTGCGCGTGGGACCCGGGGATAACAGCCCAATACCCGATCTCCCTGATTTGAGGGGAGAAACCAGCTGAGGCAGGAGCGCTGCTTCTACAAATGCAGAACAAAGATTAGGAAGCACGTTTTGAGTGCTAAGATCCTACCAATTTACTACGTTCTATATTTTTTAAAGACTTGAGACAATTGATGACATAAGAACTTCCTGAATATGCAGTTTCAGTTTGGGGTTTCTACTTCAAACTGTACTTGGATTTAAAAGGAACCTGTCTTGTATTGATTAATACATCATATGATTTTAAACCTTCACCGTTTTGTGCAACAGGCAATACACTATTACCTTGCTTCATCAAAGAAACCTATAATGATTTTGTATGAGTTACGCAATGCATATAGCTATGAGGATCACCTTGCTACTAGTTGACAAGCTGTGTGTATACAACAATAGCAGGATTATATATATATCTATTTTTTTTTTAGCAAAAATACGCCGCACTCAGAAATCCTTCACTTCAGGTATTTAATTAAGTAAACAGAGCCAGTCTGTCACACCGACCTGTTTCGGCCACGCAGGGCATTTCTCACTGTTGGAGGACACTACTTTATAGCCTGATAACATTTCTTGCTAATAAAGAGATCAAAGAGGGGTTCTCAATACCAATCATTAAGAAAACAACTGAGATGCTAAAACTTACAAGAGCAGGTGGCACAGATAACTTATCAGCAGTAATAATAAAAACAGCTATTCCCCTTGGAACAACTTGCTCCACCTGCTTTTTCAAACAAATTCTCCTGAAAAGAGCTTCCTAGATTGCTGGAAGGGGCAGTCCCTCGAATCTGGGGTACACCTCCTCCACCTCTGGCCAAGTTCGACCCCCCGCCCCACGTATGGAGCTCTCCCTTCATTGTTTACCTCCTCTCTTTCATCACTTCTCCCTTACCCTCCCCCTATTTCATGCTAGAGGCTTCATGCGGGCCTCAGCTGGTGAAACTCTGCTTCTGTGCCACCCCTGACCTCTGCGTGGGGCTCTTTGCATGTGTGTGGGGCTCTTTGCGTGTGTGTGGGGCTCTTTGCGTGTGTGTGGGGCTCTTTGCGTGTGTGTGGGGGGGGCTCTTGCGTGTGTGTGGGGGGGGCTCTTGCGTGCGTGTGTTTGTGTGGGGGGCTCTTGCGTGTGTGTGTTTGTGTGGGGGGGCTCTTGCATGTGTGTGTGGGGGGCTCTGGTGTGTGACGGGGGCTCTTGTGTGGTGTGTGTGGGGGGCTCTTGTGTGTGTGTGTGTGGGGGGCTCTTGTGTGGGTGCAAATGCAATACGTCTTGCATTTGCGACAGAGTAAGCTATTGGCATTGTAAATGAGAATGCCATTTATTTATCTGTTTTCAAAACCAACACATAAATAAAAAGTTTGTCATTTACAATGCCAATAGCTCAAACTTTTCCGAAGGCGAAACCGTTGCATTGTAAATGCTTGTTTTATGTACAGGCTGATTAAATTCGAAGACATGCTGCAGGTTTCCATTTTACTGTCCATTGCGCCAGGTAACCCAGTTGATATTAAGACATCAGAGGTGACCTTGGACACCCTGAACCTTTCCTTACGACTTGTCTTAAAGCCATTATTGTAATTATTTTGGGTTTTTAAGTGGTGCAGAGATTCCGGATATGTGTTTTGTTTTGGCAGAGACTCAGGGACCTGTATTCCTACCCCCTGAGCCCAGGGACTTTGCAAAACTAGAGAATACATCAAAGCTGAATTATTGTAGCATTCCGACTGACACCTTTAACATTTTGAACAGGAGTTGTAAACACCGCCATTTTAAAAGACATACGTACCAAGTGTTTCTGAGGACCTGCACACATGTCCAAAACTTTCCCCAAAGGCCAACATTGACCACAGGACCCCAAGCTATTTTTACCAACTGCGCCTTACTGAATTACGATCATGGTGAGACCGCCACTGACAGGCAGTCGGGCAGTTCCTTGGCGGTCGGAAACTCAGACCGCCACGCATCCGACGGGCTCCTTGTGGGAGAGGTGTAGCACGGCGGCCTGGGTAACTGACTCCGGATCGTGGGGCTCATGGTTCGATCCCCAGCACTAGAGGCAGATCAGCTCAGCATTGTGTGACTCTGGACAGTAGCTCACTTAATCTCCCTGACGGCCCTCAGCGCCTTGAGACCTTTACTTGTGGTTGGTTTGCGCTTTACAAATACCGGGTTAATAATACCTGGTGTGTCTGAGGCCTTCCAATCCCTAAAATCGTGGCAGCGCCTACCAGGCGTCGCCATAGGGATTAGGATGGTCCCTCCCTGCCAACCTTTCCTTGCCAGTTCGTCCGCCAAGGAAAGGTTGACGGGGATGGACCTTTGAGGCGCGTAGCGGGCCCCCCTTAATTCCGGGCCCTTGAGTGTAGGTGCAGAAGGGCACCTATGGCGCTCCGCAACAGATTTCTGTACCAAGTGACAAGCACTGGATGGTGCCAGTCACAGGATGTGTTACATATCCCTTTTTAGGTCTCGCGTGTAGTGTTGCAGCACAACATGCTGCTCGCTCTGCAAGAACTCTTGTAATGAAGGACATTTCAGAAGGGGGCTTTAAGCCCTGCCCCTCATTTCCATTGGCTGGCGTCACCATTTATGCTAAACTGAGCTGTTGGCGTTGCCTCCTTTCACCTTTTGGTCCGGCCAAATCCACACTGGATCGCCTGCTTCACGCCTGTCGTGAAGCAGTTTATCGCAAGGAGGCGTTTTGTATAAACAGGACTGGAGACCTAGTCCGGATGGGCCTTCTCAAAAGGATACCTGGTGCAGCGTGTTTATTTTTGCATCGCGCGATACAAAAATAAACAGCGGCTGACTGGCGAGCGCTTGTTTTGCACAGCTGCCAATTAGTCGGTCCCGGAACTTTGCACACCCTAGGCAACACAAAGCTGCAATATATCTTGTGATGTCTTCAGATCAGCACTTTTTAAGAGAAGTACGTCATGTTGCAAAGCTAAAGTTCGTAGGCCACCGCTTTGGTGTATTTGACTTTTAGGTGTAGGAAACGGGAAAATGTTACTCCATGAACCCACACACCAGGGCGGGAGCACCACAGTCGCAGAAAGTGGGCAGAGTTAAGTACGGCAGAATCACAAAGAAACATGAAGTCGTTGAGTCAGACCATGCTCTCTCAGCAAACATGCATTTTATGCCTTACAAACTCTGCTTCAGGAAGAAATGAGGTAGGAAACCTGCTCTGGTTGACTTACTGGTTGCAAACACCACGCATTTTTTATCCCAGCTTCAAGGCGTCAGACTTCTGCCGCAGAGATCCATTGCACCAGGCAAGCCTCAGGATAAAAGGCCGGTGAGAGGAGACCTCAGGTTGTCAAATCACATGCCAGACAGGCACCCTAAGATGGTAAAACAGGTGGCTGCCACTCTAACCACTTGTTGCAGCATGGAGAGCGAATCATCCAAAACAAAACCAAGGTTTCGTACCTGCGCAGCAGGAAGGGGTAGAGGTCCCATTTCTGGGGGCCAATGTTGGGGGCCCCAAAGAGGTTTATGCTTGCCCAAAATAACCACCTCTGTCTTGTCCCCATTCAGTTTTAAGAGGTTCGTCTGCATACACTCCGCCACTCGACCAAGACCCTGTTTGAGAGCGGACAGTGAACCCAGCTTGGCCGAAGAAAGAGAAAAGATAATTTGAGTATCGTCTGCGTATGAGTAAAGGAAAAGACCAGCATTTTCCACGATGTAGCAAGGGGCCTCGCATAGATATTGAAGTGCACAGGGCTCAGTGAGGACCCCTGAGGCACCCCATGCGCAGACGAAAGAAGAAAAGTTGGAAAAAACAACCTGAAATGATTGAAAACTCAGAAAAAAGATGCCAACAAAGCCAATGCAGGTCCGACCACCCCAGCCGCCTTCAGTGCTTTCAGAAGGACAGGGTGTGAAACCGTGTCAAACGCGGTGCTTAAATCTAGAAGAATAAGCGCAGTGGTTTCGCCCTGATCAAGGAGAGAATGCAAATTCTCGGTAACCCCCAAGAGGGTGGTCTCTGTGGAGAAATGGGTGTGAAAGCCCGACTCTTGGGGTCTGCGCCAGGTTTTTTTTTTTTAAAAGTGGGACCACCATAGCTCTCTTCCACTCTTCAGGGACAGTAGATTCCCGTAATGAAGAATTCAGGAGCTCTTGAATGACCAAGAGTAGGTCGGGAGATAACTGTCGGAGAATATCAATAGGAATTGGGTCCAGAGGAGAGCCTGAGTTCACCTTAGCCAAGAAATCGAGGAACAAACTCTGATCTAACAAGGGCCACTCAGATCTGTACCACAGGTGATGGGGATCCATGTTCTCCCAAAGAGGGAGGCTCAGGATGTGTCCAAAAATGAGCGGATGAGAGAGAATTATAGATCGTTTCGACTTTAGATATAAAAAAGTCGGCGATTTTGTTGCATTGGATTTCCCTCAGAATAGGAGGGGTGGGAGAGGTGTTAGAGCCTGCTAATTTCTTCACCATTGAAAAAAGAGCCCTCGGCCGGTTTGTGGCGCTGTTAATGGATTCCGAAACAGATGACTTTCGCCTTTCTACAGGCACGATGGTAATGCCTGAGCGCTGATCTGTAAATCAGTTGGTCGCTTAAGGCATATGTTTTTCTTCAGGATCTCTCCTGATGTTTACATTCGGACTTCAGTCTTTTCAGATCATCCGAATACCATGGAGCTGGAGGAAGATGTGTATTGGATCCTCTAGAGCATAAAGGCAGGTGATGATTAATATAAGAGGTCAGCCAACGGGATACTTCCAGGATCAAAGAAAAACACATAAGTTTAGTGTCTGGGAGATTAGCAGAAAGTGAGGCATTAAACGCAGGGATATTCAGCTTGGTCCATGCTCTATAGCTACCCATAGCGCCAGGAAAAGTCGATTTCTTAGCGCTTTCTGCAACCAGACTAAAATGAATGGCAAAATGATCTGACCAGTCAAGGGGAGTAGCAGGGACACTGCAATCAAGCAAGATATTAGAAATAATAGGATCAAGTAAGTGACCAGCCTGATGTGTAGGACCTTGATTGCGTAAGGTTAAATTAATGGCCTCACAGTCAGATAAAAAACGTTTTACTTAAACTATTTTGGGTGTCTTCTAAATGGAGGTTCAAATCCCCCCAAGATAGTAAAATTGGCTGCCTTCAAGGCAAATTGAGCTACTCGCTCAGCAAACGATGATAGCCACTGGATGGGTTTGTCAGGGGAGGAGGGGGGCGGTAAATAAGCATTCCCGATAGTGTCAGTTGGGGAGAGACCGCTAGTTTGAACAAGGCGGCTTCACAATCAGGAAATGGAGGGGCTTCCAATTGACAGAAATAAGGGACCTTAAAAATGATCGCAATCCCGCCACCTTTCCCAGTGTCTCTATCTATTCTGGCAACAACATAGCCAGGTGGCAGGGCACTAGCAACATCCAGCCCAGAACTAGTGTGAAGCCAGGTTTCTGTTAAAAACAGAGCATCTGGCTGAGCAGAGTTTAGTAGATCAAAGATGTGATCTCTATTTTTTGACAAAGAGCGGCAGTTGATGCCCCAGAACTTGTAGGATGGAATTGGTGGCACAGAAGGCACATTATGTATAAGGGGATCCATATAACACTAAACAATGACATGGCTAAATGCAAAATTACAATATCAACATTTCACCGAGTCTGTCGCTAAAAGGTCAAGAGGCAAACAAGTAGAAAGATTACCTCTAATCCGGCGTTAGCTGAATACGAGAGTGGGTTGTATATTTCAGCCTTACCTTGAGCAGAGTTTCTGGGCACTCCAGGGCGCGCAGACGGACTTGGGGGATAAGATAAAGACAGATGAGCAACAGATACGGTCAGACTGCTGAACTTCTGAGCTACTCCATAAGGCTTCCCCAGACAAAATACAGTTTGATCAAACAGAGGTGGACTCCCAGAGTCATTTCTTGTCGCAAGGTCAGCAGCGCCTGGACCTTAATAGGGTTCCGGCCATCCTTGCAATACCTCAGCTCACCACCCAGCAGCAGGTGTGCCCCTTTTTGACCATGGACGGCTATTGTCAACACTAGATACCTAATTTCTCACTGACTGCAAGACCTTTGTTAAGATTGACGAGAATAGACATTCAGGAGCGTCTACCTTGGAATAAGGAGCATGTTGCTAGTTTACGGACTGTAAAGAACAGATTTTGTAGTGCACTGGCTTTGGGTTTGCTAGACTATAAAGACTTTTGGGTGATTTTGCAGGTAAACAGCCAAAAGGACTACTTCTTTTCTCACCACCCTCAAGTATGCAAGTCCACTCTGACCCTGATATGGCAAAGGGGCTACAATCCTTTAGCTCTGAAGGAATAGCCGAAATGCAGAAACAAGTTACAGAGGTCGAATTGGAGAAATGTGCATGATGTGATCACCTACATTATCAGATACTTATTAGTTCTGATTATCTCCTCAATCAGCTACATACACTTGACAAGCCAGAAACTATGACCTGAACAGACCATGCCCTCAGGTCAACCATCCAGCACCTCCGACCTACCATTGCCGGACCTGCCAACCGAACTAGGAAAAGCTTCAGAGAAGTAGGCACTTCCACGCAACAGCTGGAGCGCAACCACAGGCCAGCTGGTACACAGGGTAACTCAGGCTAAGGAAACGCCAAAGTAAGTAACTGGAGCAATAATGAAGAACAAGTTAAGACACCACAGATAAAAACGCTGCCATCAAAGAGATACAGATCAAATGAGTCATACATAAAAAACCAAAATAGCTGCTAAAAATCACAGAAAACTTTTTAAAATTCAAGTCTGGTATTAATTTGATAGAAATATTCATACTGGACATGTATCAACATTTATTAAATATGAATTACATATATGTATCTTTCTTTTTCAGCTTCACCACGTCTTATGTAATGCCCAAAATGGAGTAGCATGTCGAAAGTATACCATTAGTAACCCCCACAACCAGTGGTCAAGCTGTCCAACACGACTTTGCAACGAATCGGTTCATCTGTCAGGAAAGTACTTCAGAGCAACTTATTAGTTCAGCAAATGCTACACCAATATTATTGGTGTGGAACAGTGTTTTATACCATAACCTGAAGAAATTTAAAGAATTGGAATGCATACCTATGAATATCGAACTAGAAGAGCTTAATGATGGTTCTGGTATTGAGCAGACATTAAGGATTAACAATGCCGTGTGGCATAAATCGTGTTTTAATAAGTGAAACTAAAACCTGCAACAGGCTTAGAAAAGAAAAATGAATAGTGATGCAGATCTATATGGTAGCCCAGTTAAAACACGTTCTGCAATTCTAGTTACAAATAAAATTCCTGGAAGAAAAGCATGTTTGTTTTGCAATGAATCAGATACACTTGTAATGCAAAAAGTGAAAACAAGTGATGTAAATGCTAATGTTAGTCACTGTGCCGAGTTAGTTCAAGATACAGCACTTATTGCAAAATTGGCTATGGGCTCAGGATGCTAAATACCATCATAAATATTTAGTTGGGCTCAAAACAGAGCACACAGTGTATGAAAGAATAAAAATTAATCACCTAGTGAGACCGTAGTAAAAGGAATAGCTCTTGATTCGCCAGTGAGAGATGTTAAAACCATTTTCAAACTCTGACTTAGCAGGTAAGGTTAACTCGACAAGACTAAAATAATTCTCAGAAATAAGAGGTTTGAAGGCATACAATGAAGAAAAGCTGCCCTGTTAGCTTTCGAAGAGGATGTCGGATTTGCATTATTATTTGCCTGCGACAGAGATTCTGACCCCGCATATATTGCTAAAGGAAAGTTTGTTATCAATAAAAGCAACCATGCATTCTCATCAACTATTCTAGATCAAAATCATGAGCAGGAAAATTATATCATCAAGGGAAATGGAGGTGCTATAGGTCGGATAGAAAATCCAGGAGTTAAAGAAAATGGATGAAATCTGAGGCAGAGATTTCCAGAGTTGTAAAATGAATTTGAACAAACACCAGTGAACGCCAAAAAAAACACCACCTTTGCCACCGTGAACAAATACCTAGTGTACAGAAATCTTTCGCAAACGATGTCAAAGCTCTACTGTACAAAACAGAGGAAGTTTGTAATCTGTTTTGGGTAAAGAGCATTGATGTACTCAATCTGAATAGCAACAAAATTATGCCTGCTACAATTATCACGTCGGTGAATACAGTTAATTAAACAGGTAGATCACAATATAACTCCTATCTTCATGAAGTGTTGCAAACGTGTTCAAAGCCCATAACAGATACAAAATCAAGGAACAAACTTCAATTACTCCGCAGCAGCCTGCCTTCCGAGTCCAAAGACAAACTATCCTTGGTAAGAAAGGTATTGCAATCGGATTCCTAGATTAGATATTAGGCAGGAAAGGGTCATTTGGAAGAACATTCCAGGCACAATATTCAGTCTCTCCCCCCCCCCCCCCCCCCTCTAGATCTGTGAATGGAAAACTTTGACAAGGACAGAAGTTGCGGTGGCAAAATTAGATTGACAGCCATCTCAGGTTTCAATTAGACTAGAAATCATCATAGGCAAGATCCACTAGGGGTCTTGCTCTTATATGATTACTTTTACAAAGACGATTGCTTGTACAAACTCTCAGCTATCTATCACAAAGTGAACGATTTCTCATTCTAACAGCTAATACTATTGCATTATGCCAAGAACGAGACAGTTAAACCTGGCAGCCATTGGAAGGGAAAAAGTGAAACTTGGACCAATTGAAAGGACACTTTTTACCCCAGAGGAATCCACCCATGCTTCAAATCAGCACAGTAAAAACCTTGTTTTCATCAGAACCTTAACTGCCAAGTCTTATCGCAACGACAGGATGCTTGTTTTTGAAAGCAACAGTCATGTTTACAAATCCACAAACAGCAATAATCATACCAGAAGCTGGCCAAAGAAGCTAAAAGTGAATACCTAACTGCTCAACAAACATGGAAGGTAGGCATGGGCAAGCTTGGCTCAAAGCAACTCTCAGCATTCTGCTTCATTTGAATGACTAAGCATAGCTATGAATACACAGTCACAAAGACAGAGCACCCCCAAACTTGTGAGCATGACAACACTTTATACTATATACTGAAAACTGAACACAAGCTGTGTAGACTCTTACCAACTACCCAGGGCAACATTTCAGGGACGCAGATGATGTTCTAAAGCACATAACAAAGTATACAATACAGGTGAAAAATAAGCCAGAGAAGACCACATAATGAGGGTCTGTAAGAGCAGGTATTGAAACCACCATCTTAAATAGCTACGGGAAATCCATCCGTACTACCTTAGAGGCATTACTTGGGTAACTACATGCTACTGTGAGCATCCGAGGATAACCTTCAACACTACTGACCTAGCACATCACACAGAAGCTGAAGAACAGCTTTGACCTGGTTGGTTCTCCTCTTGCCTGCAACATCCCACTGACAAAAATCCCATTGGATCAAGTTTCTTTCCAAAACCTGCAACATTAACTGTGCCATGCCTCAATGCGCCCCCTTTCAAGTGAACCCACTTTTATAGTTATACACTACCAATGATGGGTTACATAGCAGGTGAATGATCTACAGGTACATCTCTTCACCTCAACCTGCTAGTGAGCCACAAGGAACGAAACCTAGTGGCAGTTCGAGTAAAGCACCTACAACACTGATTTCAAGTTAAAAAACATGTTTTCAGTCAATCTTCAGCCCTTCCAAACAGTTAACAACTTTGGACTCTCACACATTTGAACAACTGTAAAAGAGCTATTTACCCAGACCAACGATATGTATCTGGATGTAAAGCAGAAGTTGCAAAGTAACTAAAGATGAACTTTCCACATTTACTAGTTACGAGTAGACCTGCTCCTACAAACATTTAAGAAAAGAGCCTGGTTTGAAATTAACTTAATCTTCCCACCCAAATAATTTATTTCTAACTGTAGTTGAGCGGTCATGTTGCTGCTTTTATATGTCTTTTAAACATTTTACTCTCTTTTGTACGTTTTTACAGTGCACTTGAATTGTTTGGCAAGTTATGTGAACGGTCTTAAAATGAAGGAACATATACATACATTTTGTGCCCAACAAAAATTAACGTGGCCTCATGTAACGCAACTGGTGCTATGTAAAGCGCTCCGATACCCGATTCGGGTCAAGCTCACTCTATATAAAACTCCATTAAAAAAGTATACACACACACACACCCTATACATACACACACGCTGCAGCCAGCACTGGGGTGGGAGAGGTGCTGGGGGCAAGCACATTGGTAGAAAAGGGCGGCGGGAGGAACATGGGGACAGGCTACAAGAGACAGCTGTAAAACACACACTTAACACAAAGAAAACAAGCATTGGAAATGCAATAGGTCTCGCATCATTAGAGTTAGTGCTTTTAGAATTGTTTATGGGTTTTTTTTGTAAATCTTTAGCATTTTTGTTTCCTGTAGCCAATGCTAAAGAATTACAAATAAAAAAAGCCATAAACATTTCTAAAAGCTCTAACTCAAATGCTCCGAGACCTATTGCACTGTGTGAGGGTGAGGGGTTGAGGGCGAGTGAGGGTGAGTGAGGGTGAGGTGTTGAGGGCGAGTGAGGGTGAGTGAGGGTGAGGTGTTGAGGGCGAGTGAGGGTGAGTGAGGGTGAGGTGTTGAGGGTGAGGTGTTGAGGGCGAGTGAGGGTGAGGTGTTGAGGGTGAGTGAGGGTGAGGTGTTGAGGGTGAGTGAGGGTGAGGTGTTGAGGGTGAGTGAGGGTGAGGTGTTGAGGGTGAGTGAGGGTGAGGTGTTGAGGGCGAGTGAGGGTGAGTGAGGGTGAGGTGTTGAGGGCGAGTGAGGGTGAGTGAGGGTGAGGTGTTGAGGGCGAGTGAGGGTGAGTGAGGGTGAGGTGTTGAGGGCGAGTGAGGGTGAGTGAGGGTGAGGTGTTGAGGGCGAGTGAGGGTGAGTGAGGGTGAGGTGTTGAGGGTGAGTGAGGGTGAGGTGTTGAGGGCGAGTGAGGGTGAGGTGTTGAGGGCGAGTGAGGGTGAGGTGTTGAGGGCGAGTGAGGGTGAGGTGTTGAGGGCGAGTGAGGGTGAGGTGTTGAGGGCGAGTGAGGGTGAGGTGTTGAGGGCGAGTGAGGGTGAGGTGTTGAGGGCGAGTGAGGGTGAGGTGTTGAGGGCGAGTGAGGGTGAGGTGTTGAGGGCGAGTGAGGGTGAGGTGTTGAGGGCGAGTGAGGGTGAGGTGTTGAGGGCGAGTGAGGGTGAGGTGTTGAGGGCGAGTGAGGGTGAGGTGTTGAGGGCGAGTGAGGGTGAGGTGTTGAGGGTGAGGTGTTGAGGGTGATTGAGAGTGAGGGTGAGTGAGAGTGAGGGTGATTGAGAGTGAGGGTGATTGAGAGTGAGGGTGAGTGAGAGTGAGGGTGAGTGAGAGTGAGGGTGAGTGAGAGTGAGGGTGAGTGAGAGTGAGGGTGAGTGAGAGTGAGGGTGAGTGAGAGGTTGAGGGTGAGGGGTTGAGGGTGAGTGAGGGTGAGGTGTTGAGGGCGAGTGAGGGTGAGGTGTTGAGGGCGAGTGAGGGTGAGGTGTTGAGGGTGAGTGAGAGTGAGGGTGAGTGAGAGTGAGGGTGAGGGTGAGTGAGAGTGAGTGAGAGTGAGAGTGAGGGTGAGGGTGAGTGAGAGTGAGAGTGAGGGTGAGGGTGAGTGAGAGTGAGTGAGAGTGAGAGTGAGTGAGAGTGAGTGAGAGTGAGTGAGGGTGTGAGTGAGAGTGTGAGAGGGAGGGTGAGTGAGGGTGAGTGAGGGTGAGTGAGGGTGAGTGAGGGTGAGTGAGGGTGAGTGAGGGTGAGTGAGGGTGAGTGAGGGTGAGTGAGGGTGAGTGAGGGTGAGTGAGGGTGAGTGAGGGTGAGTGAGGGTGAGTGAGGGTGAGTGAGGGTGAGTGAGGGTGAGTGAGGGTGAGTGAGGGTGAGTGAGGGTGAGTGAGGGTGAGTGAGGGTGAGTGAGGGTGAGTGAGGGTGAGTGAGGGTGAGTGAGGGTGAGTGAGGGTGAGTGAGGGTGAGTGAGGGTGAGTGAGGGTGAGTGAGGGTGAGTGAGGGTGAGTGAGGGTGAGTGAGGGTGAGTGAGGGTGAGGGTGAGTGAGGGTGAGGGTGAGTGAGGGTGAGGGTGAGTGAGGGTGAGGGGTTGAGGGTGAGGGAGGGTGAGGGGTTGAGGGTGAGTGAGGGTGAGGGTGAGTGAGGGTGAGGGGTTGAGGGTGAGGGGTGTATGTTTCAGATAGTGCATGCAGTCCTGTGTGGAGATCCCTATATAGTTCAAATTTATTTTTAGGGATAGTTGCCCAGAGGATCTAATTAAAGGCTAGCTTAAATGGTTTTGGTTTTACTTTAAAAGTATGGAGCCAGTTGATTACAACAATCAACCGAGGGTTGATAGTCTCTAATGGCGGCCTTTGGGCCCATATAGGGTTTTACTATTGTAAAGATTTCCTTGGACTTATTGCCAGACTCTGCTATCCTCGCCTTAAAATTTGCTTTTTTGGCTAGTTGTACTTCTGAATAATATTTTTTCTAATGCTGCCTTATAAGTCCTTTTGAACACAATGTTGTAATTGCTCTACCATTGTCTCTAGAAGTTTACAGTGCTTCTTGGGGGGGCGCTAGAGGGCGCCAAGCAAGATGGCCACACTCGAGTGAGGCTCTTGCAGTTCGGGCGATTCACCCCGTAATTTATCCTGGTTATTGTGCTCCTCTAAATACCAAACGTATAAATGTAAGCATCGGAACTTGGAGGCGGTATATTTCGCTTTGATCATTGCTTTTATCTCTTCACGGGACCGAGGAATCTGCTGCTGACCTCCGAAGCCGTGAATGTACAAAATGGTGGCGCTGCGGACCTGAGGCGGGGAACTGTGCGTCGCCGTGGAGATCGCTAGGGACGACTCACCCTCTGTTTTGTGCTGCCCGGGGGGCCCGAATGTACAGCAAGCCCTGCTACTGACTGCGGAAGAGAGTCTGCTGGTCCCGCTCGCGGCAGGAACTTTTACCGTGAGACGTGCGGCTTGGAGCTGCGAGCCGATGAAGAGGTAGGCAGGCACTGCGGAGCTGGGCCGGAGACCCGGGGGCGATAACCAGAACAGCTAGCGGACTGTATTTGAAGTCCCCCAGGGCCGGTAACACTCGCTGCCAAACATCGGTAGTGCGTAAAAGTGAACGACGCCCTGCCGGCGCGTAGAGCGCTCTGCCGGGTACCCTGGAGTCCCTATCTGACCTGCATGCACTCTGGGACCGGGACGGCTGCTTTGGAGGAACGCCCTAAGAGGAGAATGGAAAAGGATTTAGTGGATGCGGCGAGGCGACAGAACACCGTGTGAAACTGCACTGGCCCCATCATTGGGAGTGCGATGAGACTGTACAGATTCCGTAGGTAACGTTTAGCGCTTGTGCTACTGCGGTGTTATGCATTATTATATTTCAAAAAGCTTTGAAAGGATTGGCTGAATCAAAACAACCCAATCTGTCCAGAACTTTAAAAAAAACACATTTCCAGGGGGTTTGAGGCAATGTCTGCAAACTGCGGGCAGAGAGAATGTGCGAAATGTAAAGCACGACACAGCGGGCAGGGGAGGGGGCGGAGCGGGGAGAGGGAACAGACGGAGGGAAGGCAGATAAGGGGAGGGGGGAGGAGAAATGCGACACGGCGGGAGGGGGCGGAGCGGGGGCCTGGAATGCGGCTGAGGGAACTGATGTGCACGCGCTTTTAAGCTCAATGCGCATGCGCATTGAGCTTAAAAGTCACGGGCACTGCAAGGAATCGCCACGATTCCTTGCAAGTTGGACAAAGAGTGGATAAGCCCCCATAGTCTCGCTTGCTCGATGCGCATGCATCGACAGGCGAGACCTAAAAAGTAGCACCTAAAAAATGAGCAATGGAAGGGCACAAGTAATGCACCTATTCTCCAAGTGGGAAGGTCAAACAAACAAAGAGGGAGGAAGCATACGGCAGCTGACCTATAAGAAGTAGACAAATGAGAGTGGCAAAGTAATGAATGTGAAAGGCGGTCTCTAAGCCCACTATCACAAAACAAAGGTGTGGAAGGAACAGTGCACACGCTGTCTTAGGCAAGACTTAAAATTAAATGTCAACAAGCATTAGAAATGCAATAGGTCTCGCAGCATTAGAGTTAGTGCTTTTAGAATTGTTTATAGGTTTTTTGTTGTAAATCTTTTGCATTTTATTTTTTTGTAGGCAATGCAAAAGAATTACAAATCAAAAAAGCAATAAGCAAATGTAAAAGCTTTAACTAAAAATCCTGCGAGACCTATTGCACTGTGTGAGGGTGAGGTGTTGAGGGTGAGTGAGGGTGGGGGTGAGTGAGGAGTTGAGGGTGAGGGTGAGAGAGTGTTATTGTGAGTTAGGGTGAGGGTGGATGAGGGTGGATGAGGGTGAGGGTGAGGTGTTGAGGATGAGTGAGGATGAGTGAGGGTGAGTGAGGGGTCGAGGGTGAGTGAGGGTGAGTGAGGGTGACTGAGTGTGAGTGATTGTGACTGAGTGTGAGTGATTGTGAGTGAGGGTGAGTGAGGGTGAGTCAGAGTGAGTGAGGGTGAGTGAGTAGTTGCGTGTGAGGTGTTGAGGGTGAGTGAGGGTGAGGGTGAGTGAGGGTGATGTGTTGAGGGTGAGTTAGGGTGAGTGAGGGTGAGGGTGAGTGATGGTGAGTAAGTGTGAGGATGAGTGAGGGTGAGGGTGAGAGTTTGAGGGTGAGTGAGGGTGAGTGTTTGAGTCTTAGTGAGGGTGAGATGTTGAGGGTGGGTGAGGGGGGTGTGTGAGAGTGTGTGGGTGAGTGGTGTGAGTGTTAAGGGTGTTGTGTATGAGGGGTGTTAGTATGAGGGATTTGAGTGTGAGAGGGTGAGGGTGAGTGTGATGGGAGGGTAGGCATAGTGAGTGATGTTGAGGGGTAAGGGAGTGTAAGGGAGAGTGAGGGTGAGACTGAGCGGGTGTGAGCGGGTGAGTGAGGGAGTGTTTGAGAGTGTGAGTGAGGGAGTGTGTGAGGTGTTGTGTGAGAGCGTGAGTGATGGGGTGTGTGAGAGGGTGTGTGAGAATGTGAGTGTGTGTTAGGGTGAATGAGGGGGTGTGAGGGGGGTGATGGTGGGGTGACCAATAGCCTGATGACTAACCCATGGCTCAGACAGATATTGAAGGGGAAAATCGAAGAAGCAAAACAACCCCACAAAAAAGTCCCACAGTAAAAGGTCAATGCCTGGGGACCCGGGGCGCTAGTAGGCGGGCTAGCAAGATGGGCGCATACTAGATAGGCTCCTGCAGTTTGGGAGAAATCAACAGCATTATCCTGCCTTCCACAACATATATCGAGAGCTACAAGTGCCCATATTCTGGAGGGCAGAGTGCTGGAAAGTGCCACACGCCAAAAAAAACAGTAGGAGAAATCAGATTGCTGCCGATCTGTGCGCATAAGGCCTTGACAGATGGTGCACGGCACCAGAATGGCGTGCAGAGGGGAGCGGATTGCCGCAGGTGGAGAGACGCGTGCTGTGGGACATCAGAGCTGACCTGAACCTCACCGGTATTCACTACACAAAACTAACCTTCGGAGTCCAGTCGCGGAAGAGGCGCTGTTGCGAGGCAAAAGAGGTAAAGGGGCCGGGGAGAGCCATGCTGAGACGCGAGACAGCCACTGCACGCACCGAGCTGTGGTGGCGGGTGGCTCGCCTCCCAGTTAGTCGGAAACCCTTTGGCGGGTGGCAACACCCTCCACCTGCCGCTCCTCTCCCTCGCCAGACTAACATACCCAGTCAACAAAGACTGGATGTTGGAGTCGTGATGGCTGCTTAAGCACTGGCACTGCCCGCCATTTTGGGTGTTGGCATGGGGCCACGGGCAGAGGCGCAGGCGCGCTACAGAGCCACAAACTGGGAACTGTATGGTGGACAGTTGCCGCAGCTCAGCAACAAGTTTTGGGGAGGCATTGTGGACAGAGGGACTGGGCCACAGAGAGACCTGGTTAAAAAATGCGCTGTGAAGCGGGACCACTAGGCTCGGGGTCAGGCGGGGGAGGGCGGGTTTGGAATGTCGAGCTCGCGAGGCGGTGTTGGTGGGGAGGGGGCGGAGCGGGGGAGAGGGTGTGTGTGAAACGAGACGGACATCATCTGCTGCACTTTTAAGAGGACGGAAGGGAAGGCACGCTTTCCTGAAAATCATGTTTTACTTACTTGACCGTCGGGTTGAATTGTGTGGGAAAGCTGCGCTGGCAAAGTTCCTTGCCGAAAACGTGCAGGCGAGGTGCGACACGGCAGGACGGAAGGAAGAGAGGGGAGGGGGAGGAGAAATGCGACACGGCGGGAGGGGGCGGGCAGGGGAGGGGGCGGAGAGGTGCGACACGACGGAAGGAAGAGAGGGGAGGGGGAGGAGAAATGCGACACGGCGGGAGGGGGCGGAGGGGTAAACAAAGACGGACGTGCACGCGCCCGTGACTTTTAAGGTCAATGCGCATGCGCATAAGCTTAATGCGCATGCGCATTGACCTTAAAAGTCACGGGCACTGCAAGGAATCGCCACGATTCCTTGCAGTGTTGCCAAAGAGTGGATAACTCGCAATAGTCTCGCTTTGCTCGATGCGCATGCGCATCGGCAACAGGCGAGACCTAAAAACACATTGGGTGCATCGCTAACGTGTTATACAATTTTTTTTTAATAGGACATACTTCATTAAAAGACGTATTGGTCAGTGTCTCAGGATCGAACTTTGAACTCTAACCAAACTGAGTAATTTAACTTGGGAGGAAAACCATTATGAAGGCCGTAAAGCCTTTAACCTTTGAAAATGGCATACAGGCTTGCTAGAGACTAAATATATGCATATAGCCAACACCCAACCGACCGAATTTCTTCAAAAATGCCCCATCAAAATCCGGTTTAGAGCTAGAATGGCATGGGTGATGAGGACTCAAAGGATTTCACAATACCCCCTGTTAGAACTTCCGGAAGCCTAGAAGAAAAGCATGAATTCTTACCAAAACTATACATTATGCCAAAATGCCAATGAAATCCCAATTGGTGGTGATATTCTGTAAATTGCTCCATCAAAACTATTGCCAACCGGGGGGGCGTGGCTTCGAGGGCGAAGATGGTGGACGCAGCTTGCTAGAGCTCCCACCAGCCCGCTTCTAAATCCGACTAATTATCCTGGCCCCCGGACCCGCATCCTAACGCACACTAGCGGCGGAGGTGGAGGCTGGCGGGGGGGTGCCCTCCGGTGCAGAAATCTGGGCTCCCGGACCTTTGGTGGCAGAGATAGCGGCGGCGGCGATCCGGGGCCTGGTCACGGCGTGGACAGCCGGGGCCCCGATTTTGGTGATCCCCGGCCGGGAGCTCCCGGAGTTGGCTGGCTGTGGCGGCGGTGGGGCCCGCGCTCTAGGGTCTAGACTGGCTGCGGAGTGGAGAGTGAAAGCGCGGCCGTGCCCTACAATGCAGGCGTGAATACTGGCACTACGGGAACACTGGAGGAGGACTGCGGCCTGCGCTGGTACCCAGAGGCAGGGGCCTCGATTTTGGCAGTTCCCGGCTGCCAGAGGTGAGGAGCGAGGGCAGCCTGGGCGGAACAGCAGCGGGACTGACGGTGCTGAGGCCCCGGGACGAGATCCTGCTCGCTCCCCGGACCGGGAGCTGTTGTACTTGCCTGGACTCCTGGCCGGTGGCCCCCCCTCCTTTTCTTGGATCTCCCCGGAGGTGGTACCTGGGGTCTGGAACGCCCCGCTGATAGTGGCGGCAGAGGCGAGGTGAGCACACTGAGTGGCTCTAAGGGCCCCGGGTGCTGGCCGAGAGGCGGAGGAGCTGGAATCCGCTGCGGGTGTACCAGCTGACCACCCTGGGGCGTTGGATGGAGGTGTAGGGGACCCCCGACGGCTTGAGGCGAGCGGCTAGCAGTGGATGGTCAAGACTGGAGCTACATGACCTGGGAGGTGTGACCGGATTGGAACCAAGCCGTGTTCCTGGGCACACAACCGGAGCGGAGTAAAGGCCTAAGGCGTCCCTGGGCAGTAGTGGAGGACCACGAGGCGGGCCCATACACTCTGGGGCGGTGGAACCCATAGGGAGAGGTGGCCCTGGTAGACCCTGGTTGCGCAGAAGCTCGACCTGAAGAACCCTGCGTGTGCCCCCCGGTAGCGGACGGCGGCAGTGTACAAGAGGTGTGTGCCTGAATTCCGAGGGCAGTGGCACCGGAGTGAGCCTCGGCCATGACCAGGGGGGGGGGGTGGAGGGGGCCTGCTAAGCAGGGGCCCATCGACAAGTTTACGGGACCGAGTGGGGGTCCCAGAGCGCCAGGTGGCTAGGGGTCGGGACCAGACAACGCGGCGCTCATGGCGGCGATAACCCAGTCCAGGGACATGTTGGATGTCAAGATTTGGGGCAGTTGGAGCAGACGTGACCCTACTGCGCCAGGACCTGCGCAATGCGGTGGCGTGAATCACGGAGGCCGAATCTAGGATTTCGGTGGTGGAGGATGATGTTGGGACCCTGAAGCAGAAAATGGCGGCGATAGAAAACATTCAAAAGGGTCTAGCGCTTAGTGTGGAGGATGCCGAAGGGCGGGCGCGCAGAAACAACCTTCGCTTTGTGGGTTTTCCGGAGGGTTGTCAGAAGGGCAACATGGAACTGTTCTTGTCCCAGTGGCTGGAGAGTTGGCTCCCCCCGGAGGTCATGTCCCGCTGTTTTGTGATTGAACGCGCCCATAGGGCCCTGACGCAGAAGCCGCCGGTGGGAGAGCGGCCCAGACCGGTGATTGCTAGAATCCTGAACTTTCATGACAGGGACACTATATTGCGGGAAGCGAGGGCCAAAGACTCCCTTCTCTTTGAAAACCAGAAGATCATGATCTTCCCCGACTACACCAGAATCGTACAACAGCGGCACTCCTTTATAGCCGCCAAGGCAAAACTTCGAGGCCTGAAGATTGGATACTCTTTGCTCTACCTGGCCCGCTTACAGGTGGTCTTCCAATCACGGACTCACTTTTTTGATACGCCGGAAGACGTTTTCCAATGGACTGATGAAACGGTGAGTCAGGCCCCATGCTCAACCGGGCTTGGACCCGGGACACTCGAGAGATCCATCGCAGGACCGGGGGGACCAGAATGCCCGAGGCAAAAGGAACAGGAGGTCTAGATCTCGGAAACGCTCTACCTCTCGCAGTGGAACCAAATCTGCTGCGCCTACTGACTCTGATCACTCTGGAAAGGGCCGCTGAGAGACTGTGGGGAACTATGCCTTTCTACAGATGCCATGAGCTCCAGCTGAGAGGAGTTGTTCAGCTGTGTTCTACTGTACTGACGATTGAACGCTGAGTATATTGCCACAGCTAGTTTGTTTTTATAACATTGGGTGTGATTGTGGGAAAGGGTTCGGGGTGCTCCAATATAGGGGCTACTTGCCTCCTACGTGAGTGGGAGTGGACTAGGGAGGGGGGGTTCTTTTGTTCAGTGGGTATTTGGGATTCATTGGTATGGTTGGCCTTGGGCGCTCTGTTTTGGGCCCGAGGTTGCCCATGCCGCGACAGATACTTCAGTGTTCTATGAGGAATTGGGGTGGAGGGTGTGGAACCGGGGATGGGAAGTTGAGGGGTTTGTTTGGGGGGCAGGTGGAGGGTGGGGTTTGGGTTGGTTGGGGGGTACACACGACTTTTGATGCCTTGTTCTGTGCTGGGCGCCTGGGCCTGGTGCGGGGGGCTCTGGTATTGGGTCTCGTGGGACTATGGCTGAGGCATCCACCCCGGGGCTCCTCAGGGAGTCACTACGTATACTGAGTTGGAATGGTAGAGGGATGCTGGACAAAATCAAGAGGGGGCGATATTGCGGTGGGGTAAGAGGGAAGCGGCAGATGTCTTGTTACAAGAAACTCACATGATGGGGACGAAAGTGCTAAGCCTGCAAAGGTATGGATACCAACAAGTCTTTCATGCGGGGTTTTCCAGGGGCTCCAGGGGCGTTGCTATCCTAATCCATCGGAGGCTGGCTTACGTGCACGAGAGACAGTGGATAGACCCCCCCCAGGGCCGTTAGGTGTTTGTTCAGGGGATGCAGTGGTCCCTGGCTGTGCGTTTGTTTGCAGTATGGGCTGAAATTCCGGATTCCCTAGCAGTACTGGGTGGAGATCGGAATGATGTGATGGATATGCATGAGGACCGGAGGATGCAGGGGACGCTTGCTGCTGCCGTCCCTACTTGGCTACGCGCCATGGTGGAGGGGCTTGGCTGGGCGGATGTTTGGCGACACATGCATGTCAGGGCCCGCGAATAAACATATGTCTCTGTTGTCCATGGTTCCTTCTCCCGGCTAGATTATGTATTTGTGCCTTGTGGATTCCTGGATAGAGCGCGGGAGGCTGCTACCCTGCCTAGGGGACTGTCTGACCACTCCCCTGTGGCCGTGGTGGTTGACCTGCGTAGGACGAAGCAGCCATTCCGGTGGAGGATGTCCTCATGGCACCTTCAGCAAACCGACTATGTGCAACACATGCGTGGTGCGATTGCTAACTACTGGCGAGAAAATCTGGTGGAAGGCACAGCTCTCACAGTCGTCTGGGAAGCCATGAAACCTACCCTGAGGGGAATTGATATTGCGTGGTGTGCGGCGGCCCGTCGCAGGCGTCGGGAAGTTATAGTGGAGGCGGCGGCTTGGGTGGTGGCTCTGGAGCAACGTTGTCAGGAGGAGGAAGACACAGTGGCGGTGCGGCGGCTTCTGCAGGCGCAGCAGTCCTATGCGTCGGTGTTACTAGACGAGGCTCGACAGGCGTGGTTGGCCACACGGAGTAGGGTATATCAATGGGGAGACAAGTCTTGTACTATGCTTCACAAACTGTGCCAGCGTACTCTGCGGCCACTTGCCCTGCCCGGGATTACGGATGGAGACGGTGTCACCGTTACGGACCCGGCGGCGCTAGCGGCTGGCTTTGCCAGTTAATATGCGGAGCAGTATGCGCCGAAAGATTGCCTTTCAGCTGAGGCGATTGACAAATTTAATCGCCGACCTGCCCCCGAGGGCAGTCTCCACTGAGACTCGAGCGGCGTTGGACCTTCCCCTCACGGCGGAGGAACTGGGTGTTGCACTGGGGCAGCTCAACGCAGGGAAGGCACCCGGGCCGAGCGGCTTCCCGTGTGAATTCTATAAGAAATTCCATCTCTAATTGGGGTCCCATTACAGGACCGCGCTAGTGGCAGCGCGAGAAGTGGGTAGACTGCCAGCTGACTGGCGCCATGCTGAGGTGGTGGTGTTTCAGAAACCAGGTAGGCCCCCTGATCGCCACGACTCGTACCGCCCTATATCATTGCTCAACATCGAGGCTAAACTGTTGGCTAAGGCGTTGGCGAACCGTCTCCTCCCGTATATAGCCGATCTGGTCCACCCAGATCAGGCGGGCTTTATGCCACGTAGAGCGACGCGACACAATATTCGCCGGGTGCAGACTGCCATAGACGCGATGAGGGCCACGGGAGAGCGGGCGGCCCTGCTCTTGGCAGATATAGATAGGGCCTTCGATTCGGTGAGTTGGACCTACTTATTCGCGCTTCTGCCTCATCTTAATTTGGGCCCGGTGTTTATCTCCTATATCAAACTTCTATATACTGACATCACGGCGTCTGTGCGTGTCTCTGGAGCGATCTCGGAGAGGTTTGCCATTGGCCGGGGAACCCGTCAGGGTTGCCCGCTGTCCCCATATTTATTTTCATTGATCATGGAGCCTCTCGCCTCTTGGGTGCGCATTGATGCGCAGCTGCGGGGTTTTGTATGGGAAGGGGGCCTTACCGATCGAATCGCCCTCTATGCGGACAACGTCCTCTTTTTCCTCACTGACCTGAATAGATCTGGGCCCTGAGTGCTGGAGATAATGCGTATCTTTGGTGAGGTATCGGGCCTCTACCTTAACCCGAGTAAGTCCACCTTGTGGGTGCTGGGTGACGGGGCAGGCACGGGCTCGTGGGAGTCAGCCTTGCGAGCTGTGGCCGGGGGCATATTGTATCTTGGAGTGTTCTTGTCCGAGTCCGCGACGATCTCATGGGAGCGCAACGTGCTGCCGGTGTGGGAGAGGGTTCAAACGGACATTAAAACTTTGTCTCGAGCGCCCCTTACCATCGATGGCAGGTCGGCGATTTTTAAAATGGTCGCCCTTCCGCGCCTCCTATATCAATTGCAGAACCATCCGCACCCAATCGCACCACGATGGTTCCGGCAGGGCAATTCCACCCTGGGCCGCTTCTTGTGGGCAGGGGGAGCCGCTAGAGTGGCGCTACACACGTGCTTTCTATCCACGTATAATGGTGGCCTAGCCACATCGGACATCCTCTCATTACCAAGCCTCTCATCTGATGGTCTTAAACGAATGGTGGTATGGGGATGGAGGAGACCCGGCATATGCGCTGGAGCGCTCACTGATGGGGAATAACACGTTGCATACCATCCTGTACTCCGCTGGGCTTAGGAGGCGGCTGACGTCAGCCACGCAAGTGGTATTTGCAGTCTGGAGACAAGCACTGCGTCGGATGGATTGGTGGGGAAAGTTGACGACAGAGACCCCATTGTGGCAGAATGGACGGCTCCCTGCGCTGGCCTCGCTTTTGGGGTTTGGCGGATGGGACTCTATAGGGATTTCCTCGCTTGGAGACGTTATGTCCGGTGTGACTCTTAAGTCATTTCAGGACCTGCAGGACGAGTTCCACATGCCTAAAACTCAATTCTTCAGATATTTACAATTTCGTCACACATTGGCACCTAGCCTCATTGGGTTGGAGTCGCTGCCGGAGTTCAGCCCCGTGGAAGCGAAGGTTTTCATGGGCGATCTTGGGGATAAAAAAGGTGTCCCGCATATATCAGACGCTGGTCACTCACTGTTCCTCCTCCCTGCTCCCACTGAAAGACGCTTGGGAAAAGGACGTAGGGCCCCTGGATGAAGATGACTGGAGGGAGGCACTGGAGTCCCCACGTGGGACGGCTATTGCGGTACGACTCAGACTAATCCAATTTAAATACTTGCACAGGGCCTACTATACACGGGAGAGACTGTGGAAGGCGGGCCTGATCGGGTCCCCGGAGTGCCTGCGTTGTGGAGCTGAGATAGGTACCCTGATCCATACTGTGTGGTCGTGTGCTGCTTGACTAGGTTCTGGAATGGTGTTTGGAGTTGTTTGCCGAAAGTGCTGGGCTGGGATCTCCCCCGCACCCATTGTCTGGGTCTCCTTCATGTGTTGGAGGGGGTAGGTGGAAATATTTACAAACGTCACCTCTTGCTGTTGGGCCTAGTGGTGGCCAAGCGGGAATTGGCACGAGCGTGGAAGAATAAGCGAGAAACCCCCCCCCCCCCCCCCCCCCCCCCCCCCGAGTGCCTGGAAGGCTGGACTGGATTATTTTATGGGGTTGGAGCGCCCAGTGTTCGAGGCCAGAGGTTGCCCCCGGAAGCATTATAAAATCTGGAAACGGTGGGCAGATTACAGAGGTTTGACTCTTGATCCCCCAGCAGAGCCGGACGACTATCTAGATTTGGGTGATGGACGCCAGGCCTAGTGTGACGCATGGCGCCGGACTTACAGATAGCACGTACAGAGGGCTTGACATGATCGCATGTACAGGGCTAGGGAGGGATAAGGGGTGGGTAGTGGGGTTACTGGGTGGCTGTGGGAGTTGGGGGGGGTTAGGGCGAAACGTTTCTTTTTATTGATTGGGATGCAATGATATATATGTGTTGATAATTTACAGTGACCTCCTGATTGTGGAGAACTGTATACCTACTTTTACCTGATCAATCAATAAAGTTTGTTGTGAAAAAAAACTATTGCCAACCCTTAAAAAGTTGCAGATAAGTATGGTACATGATCCTACATCATATGTAGTGACCTGTGGGGACATCCAATTGTGTTATGAAGTAGAGAATTTTGTTAATGTATTTTATGGAGTGATTAAACCAGAAACTTTTAGTCGTTTTCAATGTTTGTATGGCCAATATTGGGTCACATCAAATAAATACAATAAACTTTAAGCCACAGCTCTTAGAAAGGGTGGTTTGAGTATCCCCTTCAGATGGTATATCGAATTTTAAGAAGGATCAGAAAGGTGACGGCCACAGTGGTGAGTATTGCAGAAAAAACATGACAGTTCCTCAGGACTCTGCATTATAATGTAAGGCTGCCAAAGAAAGAATCTTTGTTTAAACATGTGTAGAAGATTGGCCCGTGCTCGGGTTGTATCCATATATGCAGATGAGGTCACTATATTCGCAATCCACAGGACAACCTCGGCCACATTGACGAGGGAGGTCGTGCGGTTTGGCTCCCTGTCTGGCGTCCAAGTTAACTGGAATAAGTCAGTTCTTTTTCCCCCTCACTGATGCTATTATGCCTTTTACTCCCGATTTTCCATTTGTCTGGGCCCATCAGGTACCTTGGTATCTGGCGGAGTCGGGACGTGGAGGAATTGCGGCGATCGAAATTCTGCCGTGCTGTTGACCGTCTGGAGTCCAAATTACCGGTGTGGCAAGAACTTCCCCTGTCGCTTGCGGAACGAATTGCCATTGCAAAGACTGTAGTTCTTCCGAAAATTCTATATTTTTTTTTATGTCCCTCTCCCTCACTCTTTTTCCAGAAATTACATTCGCACATCCTCACTGTTTTGGGCTGGCCGTTAACCCAGATTCGCTTATAATATTCTCACGCTTCCCTTGTCCCTCGGTGGCATTGGCGCTTCCGGCTTTAGATTGTATGCGCTCTGTGCCCAAGCCAGTTTCCTCCACTTTTGGCTGCACCCCACCCCCTTCTAACCACATGTTGCTGCTGTCGAGGCGGACTTCACTTCTCCATGGCCTCTCCAGACAGTGCTTTTCTTAGCACCCAAGTCCCCTCGCGGCAAGGTGGATACCTTGCAACGGGCCTGGGACGGTCTGCGAAAGCGAGCGGGCAGCAATATACTTTACGCTCCGTCAATGCACCTGGCTTGCAATCCAGTGTTTCCCCCCCTCAGACGCCAGGCACCGCTAAGCGTGCGTGCTCTTAGGCCTTACCATCTTCGCCTGTATCTATCCTGGCGACTCCTTACTCCCTAGAGGTAGTCCATACCTCTAGCTCATTTTACAAAATGGTCACCCGCCTCTATGCCTTTTCGCCTGCCGCTTCCCCTGCCAACACTGGCAGGGCTAGCACCGCTTGGAGCACAGACCTTGGCCGTGACATATCCCAGGATGTTTGGTTGTATTGCTGCAATCAAATCAAGGGTTTGTCTACGAACTATCACCTGCGGCTCATACATTTCAAATATAAGCATAGGTTATACCACACTCCTGTTTCACTCCATAGAATGGGGCTCCTTGACAGTGACAGATGCATACACTGCTCCGCCCCGTAGCCGATTTCTCACATTGGCTGTGTCCTAAGGTCTCTGCCTCCTTGCTGGCTGTGTGTAAGATCATCGGCGACATTACGATGAAGCGCCTCACTCCGGATCTGTTGGTATGTCTCCTTGGTTATGTCAAGCAAGTGTCTAACGCCAACTGTAAACTCACTGCCATGCTTCTGGTCCTTGCCAGGTGCAGTCTCTCTCCACTGGGGACGAAAACCGGCACCCACAGTCACTGGTTGGCTAGACGATGCTGCCCATTGTCAAATGCTCCTGGGCGAATTCTGGGACTTAATGCCCGCAGCTAGCCGCCCTCCTGATATTTGGACCCCCCTTGTCTCTTATCTTCTTCGTATGCAGGCCACTGACAGCTTCTCACCCGGCTCTCCCATTAGAGATTCTTCAATACCAAACAGTGGCCTTGTTACTGAGCCTCCCCCACCACCCGCGCTTTCCAGCCCTATGAGCGTCACTTTAATTTCTATATGGTATTATGAAAGTGCCTTGCCTGGATACATGCATTTCCCTCCCTAGGTTCTGTTGTGCAGGAAGTATTATTATTATTAATTTATATAGCCCTGAATCACCCCAAAGGGGTGTCTCTGCACGTAGGACTGTGTGCTGCAGCCAGACCAAGGGAATCAGAAAAGAAAGGTTTTTCGAAGCTTCCTGAATTGAGACGCTCTGGCAATCGTGTAGCTGGAGGGGCAATTCATTCCAGAAAATAGGGGCAAAATGTGTAAAAGCTTTGCCACCCTTGCACGCCTTTTTAATTCAAGGGGGGCGAAGGAGTAGCTTGGAACCTGACCGTAGTAGTGGCGTGAGCATAGAGTGTGAGGTTCTGGTTGATCCAGATTCCTAAATTCTTGTCCCCTTCCTTAGGAGAAGGGACATTGCCCAGCTCCTCCGGCCACCATCTGGGAATCTAGCTTATAGCTGCTCCTTCAAATAGCATGAACTCCAATTTCTCGGCATTCAGTTGGAGGAAATAAGTCCTCATCCAGGCAGCAATGGTCTTCATGCCCTCAGAAAAGTTGAGTTGTATATCATGTCTGTTTCTATCAAAGGTGAGGAGGAGCTGGGTGTCGTCCGCGGAGGAGGTGGGACTGAACCACAAGTTCCACATTAGTTTGGCCAAGTGGGTAACATAAATGTTAAAGAGAGTAGGGCTGAAGCAGGAGCCCTGCAGTACCCCCTTGGTAACTTTGGTGTTTTTTTATCTAAAGATTCCCAATGTAACCGTCAGGGTTCTATCAGTAAGAAAGTCTGTCAAACAATTTAATCCAACCCCCTGAACTCCAAAGCCCATAAGTCTCTACAGTAGATTTTGGTGTAAGATGGTGTCAAACGCCGCCAATAGGTCAAGCAGCACCAGTAGAGCCGCCTGACCATTGTCCAGGGCCATTCTGATGTTATCAGTTACCTCAGAGCGGATTCAGTACTGTGCTTGTCCCGGAAACCTGACTGGGAGACATCAAGGCAGTGAGAGATTTCAACAAAATCAGACAGATGTCTGTTTATGTGCTTTTCAAGAAGCTTGCTCTGAAGGGGGAGCAAAGATAGGGGACGGTAATTGAAAAGCTCAGTTGTGGAGATCTTAAGATTTTTACGGATAGGGACAACTTTAGCTACTTTCCATTCTAGGGAGAGTCTGCCTGCACAGAAGCAAAGCATGCATCAGTACCACCTACCACACAATACCAGAATGCATTAACAAACAAGCATTTGAAATGCAACAGGTCTCGCATTTACTAGAGTTTGAGCTATTGGCATTGTAAATGACTGCCTTTTATTTAGGTTTTAGCTTTTGAAACATAAAATGCATTGCCATTTACAATGTCAATAGCTTAAACTCGCGTAAATGCGAAACCTATTGCATAGCAAATGCTTGTTCTGCCCAGGCTTTCTAGTCTCATACACCCGTCAATTATTGTACAGGATCAGGTACAGCTCCTAAAACAGGTTATGTGAGAATAGGCAACTTTGACAAATATTATAGGCTTTTAAACTGCTACCAGAGAGATTATAGGTGCTAGGCCAGCCTGCATAAGGATGATAATGTCTTTCTAATTGATGGCAAAAAAATTATAGCTTCTGACCATAGAGGGATTACAAGTGTAAAAACTACAAAATATTAAGGTTTCAAAATGTGCCTCATTACACACCTAATGTGCTTTTTCTTACCACATAATTAAGTCAACCCTGCCACATAAATTGGTCCTACCCTTTTGCACCTGTTGCATTATTCCAGTTTTCCTGCGTATTACTCTCCTTAAACCCCTTATTTAAGCTTGTGATTCTTCTGCTTTTGCCTCCTCCAGTTTTATTGCTTGTAACTCTCGCTTTGGGGATTCCTCTAATTTTCGAAAGTCCAGTGTGTTATGGACGTCATTTCAGAGCCTAATTCTGGATCTTCATTGCCTTGACCCCAGGACACATCTAGAGCCCTGTCAGAGGACATGGTGTCACTTCTACCTTGATACGGTGGTCTGGACCTTCGTCTCCGGTCTCCTTGTTACCCTCAGTGGGGTTTATATTGTGGATGATGAACACCTCATAACCCTTTCACAGCAGATCTCTCGACCTATAAAAGCACCTAGAAATAATTTGGTCACTGAGTGCACGCTTCACAGGCAAACATACTTACGTAATCACATTCAGCAGGTTAATCACGCCATAGAGATACACACACTGAACAAGAAGCAGCACACACATACTGGGTACACACAGAACAAGCAACACACACACATGACAAGCAACAGCATGGACACAAACCCACACTAGGTACCCCCAGAATAGCAGCACAGACACCACGGGCACAGACAAATTATTGGTACCAGCACCACTTGTAGGGAAGCTAGAGTTACTGGGATAGCACCTGCACTTCGATATTAAACAGGACTACGCCACTTTCTGACAGGGCAGTGTCAGTACTGCTCCAAGGCACTGGGATGGGGCACTACTACCAATTCTCGGATGGCGGTTTAATGGGACAGCCTTGCACTTTTCTGGGGCTGGGAGAGCAGTGTCCTGTATTTCACGCAGTCCGGCTTGCAGCAGCGCCCCCGGAGTGTGATAACTCATGCGCCTCAACAGCGTGCCTCGTATGGAGATATTACGGAGATAGGTTTGAGAGGCCCCGGCTTCCATGAGGAGAAAGGCGGCCTGAGTGGTCACTCTCCTGTGGGAAACCTTTGGATACTTCACAGCCACCCTGTGCGCGGTTGTACATCTGTCTGAGGCATCAACACGGACCCCAAGTCTCTCGTATCAGCTGCAGGTCTCGAGTCTGGGTACCACGCGGGTGGACGGCGTCCTCCCACTTATTTTACAGGGTGGACGCCGCCGCCGCCCCCCTGCCAAACAGCTGAACTTCACCTTTTTGGTCTCTCCGGGACGAGATCGGAGCCACCTTTCGTGACGTCACTTCCTGTTGTGACATCACTTCCGGTGACAGCGTCCCCCCACTTCGTTTTTAGGGTTCAGCCTAGCGTCGTACACTGTGCAGCAGTGTTCGCGCAGCCAAGATATTATGATTTTCCTAGAGTGGGGCTTGAACCCGCCCCTCTTCTCCATTGGCTGGCTTCCAAAACGGAGGCCAGCCATTGGAGGACAGGGACGTCACTCAGTTCAAGCCCCGTCTTGAAAGGGATTCGGGGGCGTTTTTGCAATTTTTTTTTCTTGTTCTTTAATCTCAACGTCACTGCAAAAACACGCCCCAAATGCGAAAATGGCGGCGCTTTTGTTATGCCATTTAGCTCTGATCCCTGCCGGAAGAAGGCGCTGAGTCCTCCGCCCCAGCCGAGTGCTTGTGCCCTGTGTATGGCATCGCTCATGAATCCAGTCACACAGCGCTCCGCCGAGGTCCCGCTTTGTGATATAAAGCCAATGGATTGTGCTGCTAAGTGGCTGGCTGTCAAGACATGGGAGTCAGAATGGTGTGAACGCAAGTGCGGGGCCATCAGTTTACAGTGTACTTTTGAGCAAGTGCGGGGCCATCAGTTTACAGTGTACTTTTGAGGAAGGTTAACGTCAACATATCAGTCAGCACCATGCTCTCCGAAGTTAGTCTCTCTCGGCAGCTGGGGACTTCGGGAAGTCACTGCCAGTACGTCGGGAGGGAGCCCCGCGCCAGCAGTCGCCATCTTCCTCGGCCGCCGATGGGCTTGGCTCTATTTTGATCTCATATAAACACTGCCATTCGTACAGCGCCCCTCTCCCCGCCCTGCCTTCTTGCAGCCCTCCTTACTCCCGCCCCTACCCCCTCCTGCTTGCCTCTCCCTGTAGCGGTCTGTGTGCGGTCATCGGACCTAGCCTCGGTTTTGCCTCCTGAGCCTCCGGTTATTTTCTGTTACTCTGCCTCCTTGCAGCCCTCCTTACTCCCGCCCCTACATCCTCCTGCTGCCTCTCCCTGCAGCGGTCTGTGTGCTGTCATCGAATCAAGCCTCGGTTTTGCCTCCTGAGCCTCCGGTTATTTTCTGTTACAAAGTTAGTGCAGTTACGGACTTATCAGGTTTATCCCTTATAAAATCAGAAATACAAGACCCAGCATGCAAATAAAAAATCTTGACTGGATAAACAGAGATCACAATCTGCAGAAAGCGGAGTGCAAGCTTGGTCAAGTTGAAACTTTTATCGCTGAATGAGCTCACAAACAAGATTTACTGCCGAGTGGGTGACCACATTGGAGTCCAAGCATACCAGCGTGATAAAAACCCTTGATGAAAGCAGAAGTCGCTCAAGTAGAAATAATATCAGAATACGCGACATCAGTCCCGGGGTTCCCCAGTGTAAACGTGGAGTATGATGTCAAGGCACTTCTCAGACACATATTGTCAGAAAATGACAATTTCGATATTTAACTTGTTTTCCTAGCGATTTACTGCTGTGGTCTGATTTTCCCTTTTAAAAAGTTAGACAGAGCATTTTGTTTTTTATTCAGAATTTAAATATAGCTTACTCCTCGTTTTCGAATTCTATGTCAAACACACCTCGACTATCCGTAAAGGCAAAGGCAGGAATCCTGGGGTAGAAAGAGCGCGTGTGTGTGTGTGTGTGTGTGTGTTGGGGATATGTGTGTATGTGTTATTGTGTATGTGTGTATATGTGTCTGTGTGTATGTTATTATGTGTGTTTATATGTGTGTGTTTGAGTGCGTGTGTGTTTGAGAGAAAGAGAGAGCGAGAGGGATTAGACAATTATTTAATTCTTGCAGTTTAGGGTCCCCCCCCCCACCAAGAAGATGTTTTGCTCCCTTGTGTGTATTAATGAAAGCTAGAGGATCATAAAAAAAAAATCATATGGTATACAGAAACCTGCACAAATGCATAATTAAACACATGACTAAAAGCAATATCATGTACGATACCACACACTAGACAAAATAAACATTTGAACTAAAACTCCAGACACAAGATCAGGCTAACTGAACAGAAGTAGTCCCCTATCGGACGAGTGCTGCCTGAACTGCAAGGAAACATCACTCTCTCCACTGAAATGCTGGCGAATCACAGCACGACGCTGGGCGATTTTATACAGGGCTCTTTTAAATGCCTAATAGTTTACTCAAGTTTTTAATACGGTGGAATAGCCTTCTTATGAGAGGTATCACTTTTTACAGAAAAGGTGCCAATACATATGGATGCAAAGAGATTTTCTTGGAATCATTCAATGTGGCTATCGTTTAATCCAGGGTTAAAATTAGTATTTGTGGAATCCATAATGCCCAGCTTAGCCAGTGACCTACATGCTATTGGTGAGGCAGATCTGTAGTGTTTTCAACCCCTAAAGCCACAGTATGGCTTATCAAAATAAGCTGTCTTTTTGTCATTGTGAGTCCCAGATTATGGAACTCTATGGATATCATCTGTTTGGAAAGCAATTACTTAAATGTAATCAATGTTTTAAAACTATGAATCAGGGAGTCTGCCTTGAGAAAAGAATGCAGTGGACTGATAGTATCATCAATGGAAGAGTAAAACTCAGACTATGTGCGCGGCTGTGTGTGTGTGTGCGCCTCTTTCTGTGTGCGCGCGCGCCTCTTTGTGTGTGTGTGTGTGTGTGTGTGTGTTGTGTGAGTGGCTCTGTCTGTGCGGCTCTGTGTGTGGGTGCAAATGCAATAGGTCTGGCTTTTGCGAGCGATTAAGCTATTGACATTGTAAATGACTGCCATTTATTTATAAATTTTAAAAACAAAAACAAATAAAAAAAATGTCATGAGGAATGCCAATAGCTCTAACTTTAACAATGCCGAGACCATTGCATTGTAAATGCTTTTTAGGACTTGTGCCCTGATTAGCTTTGAATGTGGGCGTCCTTTGGCCTTTCATTTTTCTATTGCATTCTATGATCTTTCTTCCACTCCTGCGCAAGAGCCCTTCGCAGTGATTTACCTCTTCAATCGGAGGGCACGCTCGGCTGCTCTTTCCCTCGAAGAGTGCAAGAACCTCTGGGTGTGCCTTGGCACCAGCTGGTACACAGCGCTAGGAAGCGGAACACTGCTCACCTTAGAGTCTGGTGCAGAGACAACAGCGGACTATCCAAATAGGGCTCCGAGGGACGGACTATCCAAATAGGGCTCCGAGTGGCGGGGGCACAGGCTGGGGGGGGGGGATGAGGGGCGCACCGTGTGTGAGGGTACAGATATGGGAACCGCACCTCTGTGAGAGGGGGAGGGGTGGGAATTATACATAACGACACCCGAAATAGTATGAAGTATGCAGTACCCTATCTGTCGACCCCGCAAAGATAACGGGCTGAGTTACGCAGCATTAAAACTTTCGCCTGCATGTTTTGCCCATCTGTGCACAGACTCCTAGGTTTTGTCGGAGGTCCTTCACCTATATCCTCCAGCTCTGTCTCTATGACCTGTTTATGGTTGGGGAAGTCATCCCGTAAGATTCTGAACAGTTGCTCCAGAAATACCCTTGTGACAAGGGCTTCGTTACACTGCGTATCGCTCATCGCAGAGTCCTCAGATCGCACCTGGACCTGCTCGGACTTTTTCATTGATGTTTTGTTAAACAAATCTTTCATGTTGCGTAGGCTAATCATGGTGGTGCAGCTGGCAGGCCCCGGCACCAGCAGAGACACATGATGCAGGGCACCAACCCCTATATTAGACTGTCCGCACTCAGGGCCCAAGAGGGTCGTGTCCAGCAGAGGGGGCTGAGAGCAACACCTGGGATGAAAGAGGGTCCATGCCTCATGCAGCGCCGGCGAAAACCTCTGTGCACGAGCGCTGGAATGTCAAATGAGCTGCTCACAGTCTCCACTTAATCCTGGTAGGTCCGCACCTTTGCACCCACTTCTTGGAGTTGGGGCGGCAAGTAGGGTGAGAAAGCAACAACGTGGCACGAAAACTACTGCAGGCCCAAAGGGAAGCAGTATTACAAGGCGCCCAGCGGCAGTGAGGAGTGCCCCTGGGGTATAACCCACGCTGCGAATGGAGGGTGGGTAAATCTGGATGGCCCTGCTCCCGAATCAGGAGGTATCACTTGCCCTAATGGTGGTGGGGGCGGGGGTGGGAGGGCAGCATCCAAGAGGGCTCCCGAGTTGCTGCGCCTCGGTGCGTAGAGGCCTACCAACTTATTTCAGGACTGTCATTCCCCACTCTTCCCCTGTTCAGGACGGCCCCCAGTACATGGCAATTCAGCCCCCAGGCCCTAATCAAAGGAAGAGGCATGTGGTAGTAGGATGGGGCTCCCGAGTGAACGATTGTGCTGCAGAAGCTCCACTAAGGACCGATCCTTGTACCGCACCACACCACCACTCACCACGCAGTCACCCAGCTGCAACAGCATGTAAGCACTGCTGCGGGCGATCAGGCGAGTAGCAACTGGGGCCCGGGCTGCAAGTTTGCGGGCGGGCGTTAGTAACAGACCAGGAAGGGACAAGGAGTAATGGTTAGCAGGATGCACTCCCAGGCCTTAAGAGTCCAAGCCCTGCAGCTTCAACCATGTTGGAATCAAAGCACCAGCCAGCTACTCCAGAGCGGTGACACAGAAGTGAGATGGGTAGTGTGTGGCTCAGGAACATTTCCCAGTGTCAAGTGTCGCAGGAGAGGTCGTCTTCTGCCCCGAACAGCAAGTAGAGAGCAAAGCTCCGGGAGTCTGCCTCACTCTGGTGCTATCTTGGCGTCCCTCCTCCTCCAGATTTAAACTTACGCGTTGTTTGAAAGAGTCCGTGACAAAAACATGTTGGTGTGTGCGTTTGCCAACTACAATTGGAGTAAGATAACAAGCGCCGTCAAGAAAGTGAAAGAGGACCGCGCTGCAGCCGGAGCATGGGGATCGCCTGTCTTTATGGGGCCATGTGTTTCTAATTAGGAGCACATGGCCCCATAAAGATAATAAAGTGCTTTGCAACAGCAGCAAAGCAGGCGACCCAGTCCGGATCAGAGGCCAAAGGGCATCTACCGAAACCCTAATTTTCAATGGCAGGCCACCGTTTACCATAAACGGTGACTCCAGCCAATGGAAGTGAGGGGTGGGGCTTAGAGTCCCTTTCTGAAAACCACTCCTCCACAAAATCTCTCGCCAAGCGAGCAGCACTTTGTTGCGCTGCAACGCTCGAGAGACCTTAAAAAGACTAGGGCTTTCTTGCACAATTAGGAGGGGGAGATTATTCCTAATTTATTGACCTTTCGTGTCCTACATTGGAAATAGAGGTTAATGGTTCTTATTCGCTCCCTTTTTGGATCCTTTATTAAAAAAAACATTTAAGAGTGAACATAGTACCTCTAACACACTAAAGATTTGCCTCCTTGGATAATCTTATGTAATGATGGTGGTATGTTTCAAAACTGGAGTAGGAGATTGTAACTAACTTTATTTAATGGTATATGTTCTACACAAGGTTAACAAAAAAGATGGGGGGGCGGTAACAAAAGTAACAATTAGGGCGCACCCTTCACTTAACTATATTATTCAAAAGGGCTCAAGATCAGCCCACCTTGCATTACCAGATTGCTTGGAAAGCAGGTCTCTGCGAGAAAGCATGTAACCTAGTGTGAGTAAAGGGAACCGTCCTCTCACTTTTTAAGAAACCAGTAAGACGGAGATGTTCTCACATGAACGACGGCAAGAGTAGTAACAAAGAAGTGTGGAAAGGCTAAAAGAGGCCGCACAACAGTGACATTCTTTTACTTTATTAGCCTCTCAAATAGCTTAGGCTTCCACTGCTGTCCCCAAGTATACACATCCATAAAAGTCAGTTTTGCAGTTTCATTAATTCTAGAAAATTAATTGGGCTGTACAGATAATTCAGAAAATGTAATCCGTACTGTCTAAAAGTGGTAGTTCCGAGTTTTTAAATACACCAAGTAACGAGTAATATGTGCCAAGCATATTGTTCAAATAGCATTCGTGCCTCATTATAGTGCGAGATCAGCCTCTTTGGGAAAGTAAAAAACATGTCAATCGATAAAAATTATTTCAGGAGGTAGCTAAAGCCAAGTTAAAGGAGTCAATTGTCGAATTTCATGTTTCACAGAGTCAAAACGCTAGGAGTCCAGAAAAAAAGACATAGTTCAAGGTTGCATACCTCGATCGAGTTTGTTTACATATAACATCCATCATTAAATTCTGGCTCTGAGACAAAGATTTTTAAGTGCTCAAAATCCAAAAATGGTATGCATTTCGGATGCTCCAGAAAGACTGAGGACGGGACAGGGGGTTGTTGTCCCCCCAAAATATGGCAATTGGTTTTAAGCCATGACGCCATTTGTGTATTTTGAGCACTTAAAATCCTTCGTCTCGGAGCCAGAATCTGAGATGCATACATGTAACAAACTGGATCGAAGAATGAAACTCTGATCTGTGTCATTTTGCTGGACTCTGAACGTTTGGACTTTGTGAAACATTAAGCTACGCAATGAACTCTAACTCCTTTTTCGCTACGTCCTGAGATATTTTTGATGGATTGACTGGTGCGTTTCCCCTTTCTTAAAGACAGATCACGTACTAAGATGGAATATTGGTATATACTTTATTTGAACAACGTGTTCGATACATTACCACCAGTTACTTCATTTATTTAAAAACTGATCACCTTAGTACAGTTGGGATTTAATTTTCTGAACTTTTGACCCCAATCAATGAATGTTCTTGGATTAATAAAACTGCAAATCGGGTTACTTTTTGGGACGTATACTATTTGGAGGCAGAGTGCAGCGAAAGATTGAGTTATCCGATAAGCTAAAGTTAAAACGATATTTAACGGTATTTTCGCTTTTCACAGGATAGCGAAAGTTTGCAGGCAGCGTGTTTATTTTGGCAGCGCAGACGAATCGGGGGTGAGTGGCACTGAAGAGACAAGTGTAATACTTTTATCTACTGCCAAGGCCCTGTTCATTATAGTGATAACCAAGGGGCACAAAAAAAGATAATTTCCCTGACAGTACGAGGTGACTTCTGAGGAGACAATTGGAAGGGAAACACGGGTAAGACTTGAAAGACCACCGTTGATCCCGAGGTGAATGTAGTCTCAAGCACAGGGTATGGCACATTTGTTAGGCAAAGTATAGATCTGTCTGATAGATAAAGTGGTACAAACAGAGGCATTGAGACGCATCAAGTATAATGAAGTGCTGGATTAGACCAGCCCTGGGATTACAGTTTATCTCAAGAAAATTTACGTTTACTCGTAGTTCCACTTATCCGAAAACAGACTTGTGAGACGCTGCTGATTACATTAGGTCTATGACGTTCTCGGAAGTTCTAATAGTCCTTAAGTCACTGCCTTCCCCACCTGTAGTTTACACCGTGCTAGATGGCCGCTCCATTCTGGTGTTCTATTTACAACTTTAAATTGGAGAAATGCAAATGTTGAAAGGAAAGCCCACAACTTTTTCCGCAAGCCAAGGCTTGTGTCCCTACGTTCGTACCCTACCACTCCCTCCCCCTAGGGGGATGTTTACATAAGTGAAGACGTGCAGCGACTGTACTCGGCCTTCTGTGTAGGTTCGGTGCCCTATGGGTGCAGATGGGACTTAATCATTGAAACAGTTTACCTTGTTAACTAAAACCTGACGTTTCCTTAGCTCAAGGTCCTTAAAACGCAGAGTGGTGCCTCAACCCTTCCGCCCCCAACCTATAAAACTCTCCTCTGCCTCACCATTATCTCAGACTCTCGCTAAAAGAACACGATCCATTGTAACCACGATACCAGTGACTGCCCCCCCTCAACTTCCCAAAAATATGCACTGCTCACCACACCACAATGCGCTCCCAGGAGTACAAACTCCGTACTCTTCACATTTGCACTACCCCAACAGACAAGGGTTTGTGACCCTCGAAGTAACTAACAGGATCTTTAATGCAAACCACACCCTTCAGTACACGTAATGTACTCCCCATAAACTTACATAGAAACGTCGCCCCCCCCCCAGCTTGCACAATCGGTTCTGCTCCCTGTGGCAGGCACCAACCACTGAAAGACCCCCAAAACAAGAGCTCTATGCTTTAGTCATTGACACTCCTAAGCTCTGTATTTCTCACATTTCTTCCACCGCCCAGAACCCACAAGCATATAAATCCCCCCCCTCCCCACACAATTTGTACCCTCTCAATACGATATCACCACTGTTGTATTTCCACATTCGCCCTAACTTCCTCACCCAAATAAATGTCCCCGAAAGAGCCGCTGCCGATCTTTCGACCAAGTCTGTATCTGTTCCCGACCCGAAGCTCCATGACTATAGCGTTCTGTTCGGCTCCCGGGGATCCTGGGGCGGCTCCCCGGCCTGTTGGATCTCCCCCGGTCCAGAGACTCCTAGTCACCGCGAATACAGCTTTAATTCTTCTGGCACCTTCCCGAATATGCGGTTTTTAGTCCCCGGTTCCGCCTTTAGGACCCAGCAACAGCTGATTGTCTTTTCCCGGATGGCCTGGCTCCTGTTCCCGAGTTTCAACTCTCGCTTCCTCCGGCTCCCCCCGGTCAGACCCCGGGCGTCACTGTCCCCATAGCTCACTCGGCCCCGGGTAGCGGTGGACTCTCAATGGCCCGATGTATGGCTTGCCCGGGCTCCGGGGCTCTTGCTCAGTCACCGCTTGCACTGAGGAGCTCTCTGACAGCCCCGGATTCCGTCGGATGCCGGCTGCCCCTGCGCCCGATCAGTTCTTTCTACCAGGACTACGGTCAGCCATACTCTGTGACGTCACTTCCCTTGACAACGGCGGCCAGGCGGGGCCAAAACAAGTGGAGGTGGGCGGGAACAGATAAGGCCGGGACCCGAGACGACTCTACGGGAAGGCCATTTACGCAAGGCCCCGGCTTTAGGCCTTAAGATCCGGAGCTTATTCGGAATATTGGTTCAAAATCTGGAGTTTCCGTTAGAGCAAAGCAATATCATATTGCCAATTAGATGTTTTATTGATATGGTGCAAGATATAAGTATGATAGTTTGTGCCCTTATTACTCCTCTTTAAACCCAGTGTTTTTTCCCGACAAGATAAAGTGTACCTGTCCAGCAGAAACGATAGGGAATAATGCACAGTAAAAATGATAGGCGTTAACAGATCAACATTTTGCAAAGGAGGAACTGTGTAAATGGTACTCTTCATATTTCCAGACCACACCTCAGCATACTGATACTCAGTAGGGATTGTGCTTGCCGCCCTCCAGTGAACATCATACTTGACTTTAAAGAGCACTAAATATTGTGGGAGTTGGGTTAAAACGAAAAGCATTTCTTTTCACGTTATATGCAGTAAGGAAAACATTCACAGGTGGTGTGCTGCACCACGTATTTTTAGGAACACCTTAATTTTTAAAGGCACCCTGCAACAAACATAACAATATGACAAGGCTGTACTGTCGGAGCCACCCGGCCCGTCCAGACACGCACGCATGCACGCATACAGCCCGGGGGCGGGGTAGCCCTCGGGTATAAATAAACGAGCGTAAGACCGCACGTGGTCTTTGCCCCTAAGCAGTAGACAGGCTCTGTGTCCATCATTTGCACAGTAGTGAGATAGGCCCCACTACGAGGCCTAGGTTGTCATTGCCCCTTCAGAACACCACATTGGCGACGAGGCGGGTCCCCACCCACGCCTCGCCACATCGACGTACCTGCTGTCATCCCACGGGGCTGCCAGGGCCGCGCTCGCGCAGTCTGCGCGGGAGCCGGCGGCCGGCGCCATCGTCCTTGGTGGGTGCCACCCCGTGAGTGTGTCCGCTCCGTCCTCAAGAAGCCAGGGGTGCTTTCGCGCCTGTCGCGGCGCAGGAGGTGAGACGCATGACCCGAGGTGCGCAGCGCCTGGGGGCTGGAGCAAGCTGCTGAGCCCTGCGACGTTCGCTGTCCCGCGCCGCACCAGGCCTACCACCGCAGGGGAGGGGAAGCTCTCGCCGCTCCTATCGGAGGGACTGGTTCGGCCCTCACCGCGCCCCCCCTGCCGGCTCTCACGCATCTCGCGGATGCGGAAAACGGACGACACCCAGTGATTGCTCACGCATCTCGCGGAGCTCCGAACTCAGCTGCTCCTAGACTGTGGAGGCCCGTTTTTCCTTACGCCCTGCCGATAGGCGGCCAGCTGCAGCCCGTGTTCACACCCCAAGAAGGACAGGAGGCTCACTGGGGAGGAGGATCTGCTGCTACCCTGCTCACGCTTTCCTGCTGCGCCTTCTGCAATCGCAGGCCCGACGCATCTGGGGGCCACTGGCCTGATCTACCCAAGTGATGAGTGTGCAAGCCAACGGAGGGGCGGCGGCCACAGGGCCCGCCCCGCGGGTCCCCACCCCGCCACCAGGGCCACTACCAAACGCAGGACAGGTGCAAGGCAGTCTACCACTCCAGAACCCTGCCCCGAACGTCGCGCCCGCGGCGCCAGGCCATGCCATGGCGGCTCCGAGCCCGCCATTTAGCGAGTTGGCGGAACCCTCCACTGCAGCGGCGCGTTGGCGCTTATGGTTGGGACGCCTAGAACACTACTTCGTTGGTGTAAGAGAGACCGACGACAGAGTTAAACGCTCGCTCCTGCTATGCTACGGTGGGGACGAGCTATATGAACTCTTCGAGACTCTACCAGATAGAGGCGATGGTGATAACTATACCGCGGCTGTCACGGCCCTTAACCACCACTTTGATCCCCGTGCGAACCCGGATTTTGAATGGTTCAAACTGCGCCAGGCCCGTCAGGCGGAAGGGGAGCCCATCGATGTCTTCTATGCCAGGCTACGGAAACTTGCCACGTCATGCGAGTTGCCAGATCGGGCGCTGGAGATCAGGGCGCAACTGATCCAAGGATGCAGGTCTGTCCAGCTGCGACAATTGATTTTGCGCCAGCCTCGGATCAGCCTGGATGAGATCTTGGTGCTGGCCAGGTCCCATGAGCTCTCCAACGCGCGGGCAGAGGCAATGCAGGCCGCGCTCGACGGTCCAGTGGTCCCGGCGAAACTGGTGTCGGTTAAAGAGGAGCACGTGGATGTGGTGCGCAGACGTGCCCCGCCTTCAGCGCCGCGGAACCAGGCCTCGGCCGCCCCCCGGTCGGCGTGTGGAAACTGCGGGATGGAACATCCCCCGAACGGAAGGTGCTTTGCACGGGGCAAATCGTGTTCCAATTGCGGAAAATTGAACCATTTTGCGAAGGTGTGCCGCAGCAGCCGCCGTGCCGGCTCTGGCGGACGGAACATCACGCAGGCCGTGCGTCAAGTCTCCCTGGAAGACCCTGGCCCCTGCGCCGACGCGCATCAGACGGCGTTCCGGCTGGAGGAGGAGGACGATGACGATGTCTTTTTCGTCTCCTTTGTGGGGAGAGATGGCTCAAGGAGAAGGCCACCACCAATGTGCGAGGTTAACATCGCAGGGTCCCTGGTAAAAGCGTTGATCAACACAGGGGCGTCGGTAAACGTCATGGACAGCACACAATATGAACAGCTTGATCCTCGTCCGCCGCTGCTGCCTTCGAGAGCAAGGATTTATACATATGACAGTGATGAGCCGTTACCCCTGCGAGGAGTGATCGATGTGGAGGTATCATGCAACGACCAAAAGATGAACACCAAGTTCCACGTCACGGGGGGCAGAACAGGCACGCTGCTAAGCTGCCACACAGCGGAGGATCTCCAACTTGTGTTCTTCGCCAACCAAGTGCACGAGAGGCACGCCGATGCCCTGTTGCGAAATTTTCCGACACTATTCCAAGGACTGGGTCGACTAAAAGGAAAGGTCTTCAAACTACACATCGACCCCACCGTAAAACCAACCGCACTCAGACATCGGAGGGTGCCGTTCCACTTGCGGCCGCAGGTGGAAGACGAGCTGATCAAACTTGAGAAACTAGGGGTGATTGAAAAAGTGTCGGGACCCACACCCTGGGTGTCGCCTCTGGTGGTCGCACCGAAGCTGTGTGTGGACATGCGCCTCCCGAACATGGCCATAAAAAGGGAGCGGCACCTAACGCCAACGATGGATGAGATCGTGGCCGACTTAAATGGGGCCAAATGGTTTTCAAAGCTGGACCTTAATGCAGGCTACCACCAGCTTGAGCTTCATCAGGACAGTCGCAACATCACAACGTTCTCGACCCATGTTGGCCTCCGCAGGTTCAAGCGCCTAAGCTTCGGGGGGTCTTCTGCAGCTGAGGTTTTCCAAAATGTGATTAGAGAGACACTGTCTGGGCTGACGGGCGTCATTAACCTAAGTGATGACATCTTAGTCTTCTCAAAAACCCTCGAAGAACACCACGGGCACTTGCGAGCTGCGCTTCAACGCCTTGCGGATTACGGGCTCACCCTGCACAGGGAGAAGTGTTCGTTCTACAACGAATCAGTCGAATTCTTTGGATACATCTTCTCGCGTGAAGGGCTGAGAGTGGACCCCAAGAAGGCAGACGCCATCCGGTCAGCACCCAAACCAACATCTGCAACGGAGGTTCGCAGTTTCCTAGGGATGGCCACTTACTGTGGCTGTTTTATCCCTAATCTGGCGTCCCTGTCGGAACCACTGAGAGTACTTACCAAGTCAGGCAGGCCATGGACATGGTCGAGGAAGGAAGACGAGGCCTTTCGGGCGGGGAAGGAGGCCCTAGTGGACGACAAGGTCATGGCATACTTCAGACCGCATCGCCAAACTGAAGTCGTAGTGGACGCCAGCCCGGTGGGGTTGGGAGCGGTCCTGCTACAGAAGGCGGAGGATCATACGTGGGTCCCCACGGCCTACGCAAGCAGGGCGCTGACAGCGACCGAGATGCGCTACGCACAGATCGAACGTGAAGCACTGGCCATCAAGTGGGCATGCCAGTACTTCCACCTCTATCTGTTTGGCCATGAGTTTACCGTGGTCACCGACCACAAGCCGTTGGTTCCGCTGTTCGCGGGGACCGCCAGGCTCGCGCCCCCCAGGATTGAGAGATGGGCTGTCCAGCTCCATACGTACCGATTCAAGGTCATCTTCCGGCCAGGGGTCAACAACCCGGCGGATTTCCTTTCCCGCCACCCGTGCCAGGAGTCAGCGAGTCGGGAACACGAGGACCTCGAGGAAGTGGAGGAGTTTGTGAAGGTTCTGTTACAGGAAGGCTGCCCCAAAGCACTCTCTGTGGAAGAAATTGGGGCCGCCACTGACAGAGACGAATGTCTGCGGAAGGTGAAGCGCACTCTAGAGGACAGGAGTTGGAAACACTTCCTACAGGGAGCAGGTGCCCTCACGGCCGAGGAACAGACTTTTCGCCAGCACATGTGGTGAGCGCAAAGCGAGCTAAGCACAGGACCCCATGGCGTGGTTCTGTGCGGAGACACAATCGTTATTCTCGCCAGTCTGCAGAAGGAAGTAGTTCGACTAGCTCATCAAGGGCATCAGGGCATAGCAAAGACAAAAGCTCGGCTGAGGGGGAGAATATGGTTCCCGGGCATGGACAATGCGGTGGAGCAGGAAATCCGCGACTGCCACTCCTGCGTCATCACGGGCAGGGAGCCTACTCCACACCCCATCATCACTGAAGATCTGTGTGATACCCCGTGGTCCAAAATAAGCATTGATTTTGGATCTTTCCCGGATGGGCGACAAACCATGGTGCTGATCGATTCGTGCTCAAGGTTCCCCGTGGTGGAGGTGCTCCCGTCTACGGCGTTCAGTCATGTGAAGCCAGCTCTGGATAGGGTATTCGCCATGTTTGGGTTCCCCGATGAAGTACGTTCGGACAATGGGCCGCCGTTCCAAGGCGCGGAATTCCAGATGTATCTAGCAAGGAGAGGCATCCGACACAGGAAAATCACGCCGCAATGGCCCCAGGCAAACGGAGAGGTGGAGCGGTTTATGAGGACCATGAATCGAGCACTCCGGATTGGCGTGGAGAAAGGCGAGGTGCCGGAGGAATGTCTGTCACAGTTCTTGAATGCGTATCGGCTAACATCTCACTGCACTACCAAGTGCGCCCCGGCACACGTCATGTTTAAGAGACCACCACGGTACTGTATACCCCTGTGCCCAGCATGGCAGGCGCCAGAGTTAGACCACGAGGAGGCTCAGGATCGGCGAAGGAAGACGAATGAGAGAGTGAGTCGAGCGAGGGGAGCAGGAGTAAGACCACTAGCGGTTGGCGATCGGGTAGTCCTCAAGACTCGTCACCATCAGTGGAAATACCAAACTACATTCGAGCCGGAGATATGGGAAGTTGTGAACATTCACGGCACCATGGTGTCTGCATCCCGAGGAACCCGAGTTGTAACGAGAAATATATTCTGGTTCAAGAGAGTGACTCCCGGGGAAATCACGCCCGAGCAAAGGTGGGAAGACTGGGAGGTTGGAGAAGACCCGTTCTGTCACAGGAAGCCTGCCCCAAAGCACTCTCTCTGGAAGAAATTGGGGCCGCCACTGACAGAGACGAATGTCTGCGGAAGGTGAAGCGCACTCTAGAGGACAGGAGTTGGAAACACTTCCTACAGGGAGCAGGTGCCCTCACGGCCGAGGAACAGACTTTTCACCAGCACATGTTGCCAGCGCAAAGCGAGCTAAGCACAGGACCCCATGGCGTGGTTCTGCGAGGAGACTTGATCGTCATTCCCGCCAGTCTGCAGAAGGAAGTAGTTCGACTAGCTCATCAAGGGCATCAGGGCATAGCAAAGACAAAAGCTCGGCTGAGGGGGAGAATATGGTTCCCGGGCATGGACAATGCGGTGGAGCAGGAAATCCGCGACTGCCACTCCTGCGTCATCACGGGCAGGGAGCCTACTCCACACCCCATCATCACTGAAGATCTGTGTGATACCCCGTGGTCCAAAATAAGCATTGATTTTGGATCTTTCCCGGATGGGCGACAAACCATGGTGCTGATCGATTCGTGCTCAAGGTTCCCCGTGGTGGAGGTGCTCCCGTCTACGGCGTTCAGTCATGTGAAGCCAGCTCTGGATAGGTGTCAGGAAATCCCTGCACCGACAGGGAAAAGACATCCGCGACTTCAAGGGACTCCGACTCCCAGAAGGCCAAGAGGGAGGAGCGTTACGCAACTCAAGGTACTAGTTACATAACGCAATTACCACACGCCTATAAAGGCGGTACCTAAACGAAGAAGGGTGTCGGATATTTTAGTATCCACACGGCCTTCCACCAAGCTGTTCCTGTGCACCAGCAGTGAGAAGAATTCCAGCAGGATCCTAGGACAAAGACGGAGGTGGGTCGAGAGAGTCTCCCCGGGCCGATCTTTGTTAGTCCGCCCTGTGTCTTCTTGGTGAGCCGCCAGGAAAGCTTCCTTGCCGCTTCTGACTCGGACGAGTCGAGAAGCCTGTCTTTTGTTAGTGGAAGCGGAAAACTTTGCGGCCGACGACTCGGAGGAGTCGGGAGTCCCACACTGGGACTTTCGCTGGTGTGAGCCGCAGCTCCCAGCCTGTTCCATACCTACGGGAGGCTCCAGCTGTTACGCACACCAGGAGGTGTTTGCCGCGTATCGGCTGTAGAGTTTCCGAAAGACGATCGAGCGGCTGCTCTCGTCAACAGCATTTGGCATTATTGGTACAACGGTGACGCATCACCCGGAGGTGAAGCAGCGTCCCGTTGTAGAAGAGGAAGAGGTCGAGCGGCTGCTCCCTTCAGGTCGAGACCCTGGCTGGGTGTTTCCCTGACTCCTCTGTGGAATAAGATCGAGCGGCTGCTCTCATCAACAGCATTTGGCATTATTGGGACAACGGTGACGCATCACCCGGAGGTGAAGCAGCGTCCCGTTGTAGAAGAGGAAGAGGTCGAGCGGCTGCTCCCTTCAGGTCGAGACCCCGGCTGGGTGTTTCCCTGACTCCTCTGTGGAATAAGGTCGAGCGGCTGCTCCCTTCAGGTTGAGACCCCGGCCGGGTGTCTCCCTGACTCCACTGTGAGAAACGGCTGTTTCCACGATTCCCTCAAAACACCTCGAGTGGCATTGCCGGCTACTGTGTTTCTGCCCTCTGTTGGCATACGCCGGGCCCGGCGTATTTGCAGAGGACGGGGTAACGTATACCGGCTGAAGGTGACCAGTGACTAGTTACCTTATTGATTTCTTGTATATTGTGTTACTTTACAATAAATCACCAAAACCTAGAACTGTGTCGTGTCCTGTTCTGTGGTGTCTGTGGCGACCCCGAGACCCTCAGGTGTTACAAAATATCCGACCTTTTAAACCTTAACAGTCTCCTGGTCGTTTACGGACATGGCAACTCTGGACGACGTCTTGGCCGCATTGGCCGCAATGCAAGTAGAGCTCGCGGCCTCAAGACAGGAAACCGCAGATGTGCGGGTTAGGCTGGATGCCATACAAACAGACCCATTAACGCCCAGCATTTCCCTCACGACACAGAGTCCATCGGTAGTAGTGGAAATGCCGGTTGCTATTCCCTTGGCAACCCCGGAGCGATACAGCGGAGACCCCAACACCGTGCAAGTGTTCCTTACGCAGGTGGCTCTGCATTTGTCTTGCAAGCCTAAAGCATTCCCAACGAGCCAAGCAAGGGTGGCGTTTCTGATATCCTACTTGGCTGGGAACGCTGCACAGTGGGCTGTACCATTGGTGAGCCGTGACGACCCCATCCTCTGTGACTGGGGGGCTTTTCGAGAGGAATTCCTCAAAGTGTTCGACAGAAGGGCAGACTCATACACCGCAGACCGCGAGATGTTGGAACTAAGACAAGGGTCTAACGATCTAGTGCAATACCTCAATGCGTTTCGCAGACTGGTGGCTGAAACCAAGTGGCCAGTAGCGAAACAAACTGCACTGTTTCACCAAGGGTTGTGTGATGAGCTAAAGGATGTGGTTGCTCAAATCGACCCCCAACCCAAGACGTGTGAGGGGCTTATCAACCTGGTGTTGAGGTTGGATCATCGGATGAGTGACAGAAGAGGCAACACTAGAAGAAAAGGAAAAGCTCTTCCATCTTATACCACGGTGGGAAGCCCGGAACCCACGACCCCACCCAAGGGGGAACCCATGGACATCGGTGCCATCAGAGCGAGTCTCAAGGCATCGGAGAAGGAATCCCGCCGTAAACAGGGGCTGTGCCTGTACTGCGGCAAGAAGGGTCACTATGTCCGGGAGTGTCCTGCCAAGCCAAAAACTTCAAGATATAAGAACAACCGGTCGGTAACAGCGGTGTTGGACGTCCCGGCGGAAAACTAGAGGACTCCCAGACCAACGAAGGGGCATCTAGGAGTCACGATTACATCCCTTCACTGTCTAAATCCGTGTCCAAGGGACAAAGGCACTTGTTCATCACAGTGCACGTGGGAGTGCACGACCAGTGGGTACCGGTGGTGGCCATGGTGGATTCGGGGGCGACAGGCATGTTCATGGACATTAACGAGGCGAACAGACTGGGGCTGGTGCTCCTCCCCAAAGCTGTTCCAGAAGACGTATACGCCGTGGATGGAAGACGATTGGTGACCGGTCCCATAGGGCAGCACACAGGGGGTATACCGATGAAGTATGGGCGGAGCCATCTGGAAGAGATAGACTTCAACATAATCAGAGCACCGCAATACGGGGTCATTTTGGGACTTCCATGGTTACAGAAGCATAACCCATCCGTGGATTGGCCTACACATACCATCGAGATGAAATCCCCGTTCTGCCGGATACACTGCGAGAAGAAACAGGAACAAATCCTCACGGATCCGAACGTAAGTCAGACGGTAGCCACAGCAGCTGAAAAGGATGTTATGCTCCCCCGAAATTATCGCAGTTACGAAGATGTGTTCGATGAAATGAAGGCGGAGGTGCTCCCTCCACATCGAATATACGACTGTCAGATCGATCTGGTCCCAGGAGCCAACGTGCCCAGTGGCAGATTGTATGCATTGACAGAACCGGAAAAAGTACATCTCAGAGGATATCTGGATAAACTCTTGGGGCTGGGTTTCATAAGACCGTCCAAATTCCCCGCCGCCTCGCCGCTCTTCTTCATACCGAAGGCTAACGGGGAACTGAGGGCCTGTGTGGACTTCAGGGAGTTGAATGCCATCACCATCAAGAACCGCTACCCCTTACCACTCATAAGTGTTCTCCTGGAGCAGGTCAAGAAGGCGAGGATTTACACCAAGTTGGATTTGAAAGGGGCTTACCATCTGGTGCGCATGAGGGTCGGCGAGGAGTGGAAAACCGCATTTAAGACACGGTTTGGCCTATTCGAGTACCTCGTCATGCCGTTCGGGTTGTGCAACGCACCGGCCACCTTTCAGTACTTCCTGAATGAGGTGTTTCGGGAAGAGATGGATAGATATGTCGTGGTCTACATCGACGATATCCTCATTTATTCAGACAATGAGGAGGATCATGTAAGACACGTCTCGGCGGTACTCCAGAAGCTGAGGGAGAATATGCTGTTCTGCAAGCTCAGCAAATGTGATTTCCATGTCACATCGGTGGAGTTCCTGGGAGTGATGCTGAGTCCGAACGGACAAGAGATGGCGGAACGCAAGATCAAGGCAGTGAGAGAGTGGCCAACCCCCCAAGGAGTCAAGGATGTCCAAAGCTTTATTGGCTTCGCCAACTTCTACAGGCGATTTATCGATGGCTTCTCGGGGCTGGTGGCACCGATCACACAACTGCTAAGGAAGTCGGCTGAGTTCGTGTGGTCTCAAGAAGCACAGAAGGCCTTCGAAGCCTTGAAGGACGCCTTCGGCAAAGCACCGGTTTTGGCACACCCGGATCCTTCCCTTCCCTATGTAGTAGAAGCCGACGCATCTGACATGGCCATTGGAGCTATATTGTCACAGCGCAATCCGGACACGGGATTGCTACATCCCGTGGCATTTATGTCTCGCAAACTGAACGACGCTGAGCGCAATTACCATATTGCAGAAAAAGAGCTCCTCGCCATCAAGGACGCTTTCGCTGAGTGGAGACATTGGCTGATGGGGGCCAGGCACGTAGTGAGGGTGTTCACCGACCACCGGAACCTGCAGTTTATGACAGCTACAAGACATCTCTCTCCTCGGCAGTTACGATGGATGATATTCTTCGCTGGTTTCAAATTCCACATTACCTATCGTCCTGGGTCAGAAAACCGCAAGGCCGATGCGCTGTCATGACAGTCTGCTGTCAAGGAACCTCCACAAGCGATGATGCATTCGATCATTCCCCTGCAGATGGTACTGGGGGTGATACAACCAGATACCTTCCTTACGGGAATCCGGAGAGGGATCTGTTCGTTCGCTTGGAGGAGGTGGCTACATAGCCACAAGGAATGGCAAGTGAAATACGGTATACCGGTGAAAGGCAGATGCTTACTGATACCCACGCCTAGACTGAGAAAACAGGCGTTTGAGTGGTGCCATGATTCCCCCAGTGCGGGTCATTTGGGGTACGAGAAGACGGTGGCCAGCCTGGGACGCCATTTTTGGTGGCCATCCATGAGAGCGGATGTCAAAACATGGGGGCAGGCCTGCACCACATGTGCTACCATGAAGACGGATCACAGCAAAACCCAAGGGCTCCTTCGTCCCCTTTCTACCCCGAATAGACCATGGGAGAACATTTCGTTGGACTTCGTGGTGGGTTTGCCAAAGGATCAAGGAATGACGGCGATATTAGTGGTCGTGGACTACTTGACTAAAATGGGGCACTTCATCGCATGCAAACAGGTACCTACTGCAGGAGAACTTGCAACGGTATTGCTAACTAACGTGGTACGTTTACATGGGCTGCCCAAGGTGATTGTGTCGGATAGGGGAACGCAGTTCACGGCACAATTCTGGAAGACGTGGTGCTCTGCGCTGCACGTCCAGACAGCGATGTCCACCAGCTACCACCCCCAGACGGACGGCCAGACGGAACGCCTAAACCAAACTCTAAAACAGTATCTGCGCTGTTTTGTGGAGCAGGGGAAGGAGGAATGGGTCGATCTGCTCTGGATCGCGGAAATAGCATACAACAATGCCACTCACAGTTCGACTAAATCATCCCCGTTCTACAGCAACTATGGCCATCATCCGAGGTTCTTGCCCTTTGTCCATCCACTTCGAGAGAGCAAGATACCTGCCACTGCGGAAAGAGTGGCACACATCAAGGACATCTTGTTACGCTCCAGGGCCTTCTTGATTGAAGCTAAACAAAGATATAAGGCTACAGCGGACAGAAGAAGGAGACCTGGTCCGATATTTCGGCCTGGAGACCATGTTTGGATATCTACTAGGAACATGAGGTCCCGCAAGAACAGCGTCTTCCATCCTAAATACATGGGGCCGTACAGGATCACCAAGTGTATGGGTCCAGTGAATGTGAGGGTATGCTTACCCCAGACATTGAGAATACATCCTGTGTTCCATGTGTCGCTGCTCAAACCAGCCTCGAACAAAAAGTACGCGAAGCCCAGACCGATAGTGGTGGAATCGGAGGTGGAGTATGAGGTTGCAGGTATCCTTGCTTCCAAGTGGCTAAGTGGAAAGTTGTGGTACCTAATAGCCTGGAAAGGATATGGACCTGAGGAGCAATTGTGGGAACCGGCTGCAGGGGTGCAGGCACCGCGCTTGGTTTCACTGTTTCACCGTCGCTTCCCTTCCAGCGCAGGCCCCGTGGGGAGAAGTTGAGGGAGGGAGGATGTACTGTCAGGAAATCCCTGCACCGACAGGGAAAAGACATCCGCGACTTCAAGGGACTACGACTCCCAGAAGGCCAAGAGGGAGGAGCGTTACGCACCTCAAGGTACTAGTTACATAACGCAATTACCACACGCCTATAAAGGCGGTACCTAAACGAAGAAGGGTGTCGGATATTCTAGTATCCACACGGCCTTCCACCAAGCTGTTCCTGTGCACCAGCAGTGAGAAGAATTCCAGCAGGATCCTAGGACAAAGACGGAGGTGGGTCGAGAGAGTCTCCCCGGGCCGATCTTTGTTAGTCCGCCCTGTGTCTTCTCGGTGAGCCGCCAGGAAAGCTTCCTTGCCGCTTCTGACTCGGACGAGTCGAGAAGCCTGTCTTTTGTTAGTGGAAGCGGAAAACTTTGCCGCCGCCGACTCGGAGGAGTCGGGAGTCCCACACTGGGACATTCGCTGGTGTGAGCCGCAGCTCCCAGCCTGTTCCATACCTACGGGAGGCTCCAGCTGTTACGCACACCAGGAGGTGTTTGTCGCGTATCGGCTGTAGAGTTTCCGAAAGACGATCGAGCGTCTGCTCTCGTCAACAGCATTTGGCATTATTGGGACAACGGTGACGCATCACCCGGAGGTGAAGCAGCGTCCCGTTGTAGAAGAGGAAGAGGTCGAGCGGCTGCTCCCTTCAGGTCGAGACCCCGGCTGGGTGTTTCCCTGACTCCTCTGTGGAATAAGATCGAGCGGCTGCTCTCGTCAACAGCATTTGGCATTATTGGGACAACGGTGACGCATCACCCGGAGGTGAAGCAGCGTCCCGTTGTAGAAGAGGAAGAGGTCGAGCGGCTGCTCCCTTCAGGTCGAGACCCCGGCTGGGTGTTTCCCTGACTCCTCTGTGGAATAAGGTCGAGCGGCTGCTCCCTTCAGGTTGAGACCCCGGCCGGGTGTCTCCCTGACTCGACTGTGAGAAACGGCTGTTTCCACGATTCCCTCAAAACACCTCGAGTGGCATTGCCGGCTACTGTGTTTCTGCCCTCTGTTGGCATACGCCGGGACCGGCGTATTTGCAGAGGACGGGGTAACGTATACCGGCTGAAGGTGACCAGTGACTAGTTACCTTATTGATTTCTTGTATATTGTGTTACTTTACAATAAATCACCAAAACCTAGAACTGTGTCGTGTCCTGTTTTGTGGTGTCTGTGGCGACCCCGAGACCCTCAGGTGTTACAATAGGGTATTCGCCATGTTTGGGTTCCCCGATGAAGTACGTTCGGACAATGGGCCGCCGTTCCAAGGCGCGGAATTCCAGATGTATCTAGCAAGGAGAGGCATTCGACACAGGAAAATCACGCAGCAATGGCCCCAGGCAAACGGAGAGGTGGAGCGGTTTATGAGGACCATGAATCGAGCACTCCGGATTGGCGTGGAGAAAGGCGAGGTGCCGGAGGAATGTCTGTCACAGTTCTTGAATGCGTATCGGCTAACACCTCACTGCACTACCAAGTGCGCCCCGGCACACGTCATGTTTAAGAGACCACCACGGGACTGTATACCCGTGTGCCCAGCATGGCAGGTGCCAGAGTTAGACCACGAGGAGGCTCAGGATCGTCGAAGGAAGACGAATGAGAGAGTGAGTCGAGCGAGGGGAGCAGGAGTAAGACCACTAGCGGTTATCGATCGGGTAGTCCTCAAGACTCGTCACCATCAGTGGAAATACCAAAGTACATTCGAGCCGGAGATATGGGAAGTTGTGAACATTCACGGCACCATGGTGTCTGCATCCCGAGGATCCCGAGTTGTAACGAGAAATATATCCTGGTTCAAGAGAGTGACTCCCGGGGAAACCACGCCCGAGCAAAGGTGGGAAGAATGGGAGGTTGGAGAAGACCCGCCGGTCACTGCGGAGGAAGCCCTGGAGCCCCGAGAGAGAGAGTCCGAGCCAAGCCAAGGAAGTGCAGGAGGAATCACCGCACCCCCAACAATGGAGGACGTTGCTACAGGATCATCTGAGGAGCCAAGGGCCGGATCGCAACGAAGCCAACGGTACAACCTGAGACCAAACCCAAACCCCAGTCAAAGGCTCAGAGACTACGCTTGGAGAGTACGCTTTGGAAAAGACTCTGAGTGAGGCTGGACTGAACATCTGTGAGTTTGGAGGGATGTACTGTCGGAGCCACCCGGCCCGGCCAGACACGCACGCACGCACGCATACAGCCCAGGGGCGGGGTAGCCCTCGGGTATAAATAAACGGGCGTAAGACCGCACGTGGTCTTTGCCCCTAAGCAGTAGACAGGCTCTGTGTCCATCATTTGCACAGTAGTGAGATAGGCCCCACTACGAGGCCTAGGTTGTCATTGCCCCTTCAGAACACCACAAAGGCCTCTTGTAAATTAAAATAAAAGGGTATTTATTTTACCTGCAGAACCGATTCGCTTTAGTGAATCACTTCACTGCTTTGAGAGGTATTTATTAAAAGTGATTGTTTTCAAACATGAACTCAGAAACATTCATGGCTGCCCTGATGATAAAGCCATTCGTGAACCAAGAAGCAACTAGTTGTCATGCGCACCCTCTGGATGGCCTAGAGATTGTTGTTATACCTGCAGCAGCATTTCAGTCAATTAAACCAACAAGAGGATTTTGTACAGCACGCGCCCTAAACTCATGTATTTTAAGTGCTCTGATATGTGATAAGGAAAAAAAGAGGCAAAGAGAGAAAAAAAAATTGCCTAGGATCACACAATTTGTTCAAGCGGGGAAGCTTGCGAATGATGACTTTTTCTGGTTTCACCTTGTGCAATTCAGCAACTAGATCGATGTCTCTTTCATAGCTGCCAAGGTTTCAGATTGCTTATGTGTCACATTTTCATAATTTCACTGTAATTACGAGTGACATTCAACAACTATGAGTGACACTTTCTTGCAAGCAAGATCAAGATGAGGGAAATCTATAAAATATCCTCCTCCTTCTTTTACCCTTGTGTGTTTTTCCCTCTCTTGCTCTGGGTCAAAGTCATGATGAAGAAAAATAAGTATTGGCCACCAAACATGAGTGTTAGTGGGCCCCATTTGCAACCATGGGCTCAAATTAAGCATTGGCTGTGGGTGTCTGAGGAGATATAATGCTGACATAGTGTACTGGAACTGATGGTATGTTCTAATGTTTCTCACTCCAGTTCTTAAGTACTATGTCAGCTGACACTATGAAAGAAATGAAAGTATGTACCACTGAGAAATGTGTCACCCATCTGGGGGGAGGCTATAGCATCATTTGTTTAGCTCCTGAGTTTACAGAGAGGATTAGCCAAGAAGGTCAGAGATTTATCAACACCACAATTGACAACTACAACAAACACACACGATCTCACTCCACCAAACACTTGTTTTGACACACATAATTACCCTAACAAACACAACTGTACATCACCAAATAAATAACACATCGCACACACACACACACACACACACACACACACACACTCACACACACACACTTAAATCATGAGGGAAGCTTACATTGTGAATCTATGTTTGGTGAGCCGAACGTTTTCACCCATTTATGTGTGTGATCTGCTGCAGCTGGTGCCTTTATTAAGAACTGTAAACTCTTCGATGGTGCACAACAACTCCAGGGTCTCTTCACTAGACTCTGAATTGTCCCATGATGGTGCCATGAGCGTCCAAAATAGAATTTTGTTGACCTCCAGTTCCATACTTAAGAGTCGCACATTACACTTAGAAACTTTCAAAAGCATAGCGTTGCTTTAACAACATTAAACTTTTTTACGTCTGTGTTCAAGCTATTCATTTCTTTTATGCTCCTTCTGTATATCTTTCATCCTTAATTCTTTCTTTCTTTTTGTGTTAATCTTTCTCTTCCTTCCATAACTCCACTTCTCTCTTAGGTCTTTTTTTTGCTTTTCTTTCACTTCCCTTTTTAGGTCTCGGTCGAGACCTATTGCGTTTGAGTCGGCTCTCAAGGGACATAGACAGGGGCACGCGTGGCGATTTCACAGCGTGGACGCGCATGCCCAGCGCAGCCGTCCACATCTTCAAGTCAGCCATGCCTCTCTGTCGCGCGCACACACACACACGCAGATACACACACACGCTCACACACACACCCCCCAACCTACTCACGTGCACACACACAGTCACACACGCACATCCACACACTCGAAGTGCCCATCTCCTGTCTCGCTAGCCTGATGCACCAGAAAACAGTGTTTACACTCCCCCTACTCACCGGGCTGATTCAGGAATACCCCGCTGCTCTCCTCAGGTGCTTTCCTCCTCAGGTGTGTAGGGTCAGCGGCTCAGGGTCGGCAGCAGGCGGGGCTCTCCATGAGCACGAGAGCCCCGCTAGCTCACACACCGCAAATCTTCCGGATGGCTTCATGATGACGAGTTTCCCCTAGACGTCCGATGTGCACGCTCACGGCACACGGAAACGCGCACAACGTGACTAGTGTGCGCCCGTACATTCGGCTTGGAGGCGGCATGAAAGATTGCACGAGCTGCTAGACTGTTTGCGTTCTGTTCTTTGCCCCCATGCTGGAGTGACATCCTTTCATCGGTGCATTTGTCACCCGTTAACAAAAAAAGAGTTACACCTGACAACAGGCGATGCCAGCAACAAGCGCCTACGAGCAACGGTGCGGAAGTGAGACGGTGCTCCCTGAGGTGTCTGCAGGATTCAGCAGTCTAATTATGGGGTGCAGTGAGCATTGAACTGGGATTGAAGCACTGGCCAAGTAGGATTAAGTAATGGGCAGGTGGATATTTTGTGTTCATATGTTTCTGAGTAATCTGTTTTTTAAAATGATCATTCTGGGTTCAAGTAAAATGATTCCGTTTTCTAGTATTGCGTGCACATGTTTTGGCTTTGCTTGGGTTTTATACAAACCCACATAGAGATTATAATCAATAGAGCTGAAAATTGGGTGCCAGCACCAAGCCCTCCCCCACTTTCCAATTCACCACCCTACTCAGCAGAACACCGCTGTCACTACAAGCCCTCTGCAGTTCTACAGCCTCCCTCTCCCTACGCTACCTTCTTGTAATTCATCACTGAGAGGACTACTTTCAGGATTTAGGGCCTGATTTCAGCAGCAGCTCCTCTGCTATGGTGGTGGAGCACTGCCCCGCCTCAAAACGGCAGGAAAGGAAAAATAAAACACTTTTTATTATCGTTTTATTTTTCCTCTCCTGCCGAGTCTTGGGGGGTGGGGCCTGGGGGTGACAGGCACTGAGGGGAGTGGTAAGTGCACTGCCTTCAATGCGCATGATGGTTTGACAAGCCGTCGCAGGACAGCTAAAGCGTCATGTGCAGTGAAGCTATCTCCAACCCCAGCTGCGTTGCTGGGTCTGCGAGAGCAGGCACAGACTCCCAGTCTCCATAGGAGTGCAAATTCAGAGCACTCAAGCCAATCCTGAGGCTGCTCTCACAGCATGAGAGCAACGTCAGGATTGGCCGCAGTGGAGTTCTGTGACCCGGCCGTGTCCCATCCGCCCCCACCCTGTCTGACTCACCACTTCTCCACAAAACCGGCTGCTACTGCCGGACTTAGATCTTGGTGGTACTCCCTCCTTGGTGGTAGTTTCAAGTACTCCGTCGGGCTGACGTAATCCGGTCCGCTGCTTATTCTTTTAGCATGGAGATTGATGTTTAGTTTTCTTTGATTGCAAAGTGAGAATTATTTTGGTATGTCAACTACATGACAATCTTGCTGCATAACAAAGAGTATGAAAGGAATGCTTGTAGGATATCATCATATTTTTGTCTAACACACAACAAAACTGATAAACTTGTAAATGAACTGTACAAATATCTTAAAATATATAGGTAGTTGAGAAAGCGCAAAAGAAGCACATGTTTTATTCTGAAGTGTGATTGAAGCTACATTTTCTTAGGATCCAAACAAATCAAGACATTTTACTTGGTGATGAGCAAATCATACATATTTGCTGGAACCCGCTTTCCGCGCATTATCATTAGTGCAATGTATAGTTTTATCAATAAAACTGTATGTCTGTGCAAATTTAGTGATCATTTCAATGGAAAATGTCCAGTTTGTAAAATAGAGTGCACTATCATATCACATATATATGTATATTTGTAGCAGTGTGCTCCACAATGCTCCAGTTACATATTAAACCAATACCATTCTCCTGCTGAATAGATTTGCTACACTTTATGTGAAGTTAGGATGTTTCACTATCCCTATGACTTCAGTGATGTAAACTTTGATCGCAGCACCCCACTCTAAAAACTGTTCCAGCACCCCTGTTGTTCTGACAACTCTGCTGTCACTAGACCTTATGCCCTCAACAGAACAAGTATTTGCACTTCTATCGGTCTCGCATTTGTGAGGGTTTCAGCTATTGCCCTTGTAAATGACACTTCCTTTTATTTATGTTTTAAAAAACAAAACATAAATAAAAGGCATTGACATTTACAATGCCAATAGCTTAAACTCTCAAAATGCGAGACCTGTTGCATTGCAAATGCTTGTTTAGTTTCTTCCTAATATTCATTATTTACACTTTTTTAACAATGATATGCAAATGTTTATTAGTTTCACAGTTATGCATACTTGCACTTATTGAAAAACAGTCCTGTGCGGCCAGTCCCATGGTTTCTGAATAGCACACTGCTGCACGATTTACATAGCAAATATTTTAAATACTCTGCTTGTGCACAGGCTCTTAGAGCCAGAGCCAGCCCCGGCTCGGATCTGGCTCAGCTCTCCCTGTTATTTTGTTGCCTCACTCACCTGGCCACCCGAGTTTCAGACTGCCACGCCACGCTGCTAGTGGGTAATGTGGAGACAGACTAAGCTAGACAGATTAACAAACAAATAAATATAGCTGCTCGCCTCACCTCTTGCACAACACCAAGATACCCATGATCACTCTGGCTAAGTGGCATAAAGCAGGAGAGATGCTGCCCGCTCCAAGACCAGAGTTACAGAGAGGGTCATAATGCTGTGTCACTTAGTCTGGACGTGGAGTGCACAGCACAGGAAACAGAGAGCTGCCGCCCCAGGCCCAATAAACTTTGCTGTGTCCTGTAGAAAAGAGTTGTCAGAATCACATGAGCAGCTGATTAACAGCCTCACACTATAAAAGCTGCTCATATCTTTTATTTATCAGCAACCAGCTCTACTTGGAATGTACACTTACCTGGACCCTGCCTGTCTGGGGGCCGGTTTTTTAGGTCTCGCCTGTCGATGCGCATGCGCATCGAGCAAGCGAGACTATGGGGGCTTATCCACTCTTTATCCAACTTGCAAGGAATCGTGGCGATTCCTTGCAGTGCCCGTGACTTTTAAGCTCAATGCGCATGCGCATTGAGCTTAAAAGCGCGTGCACATCAGTTCCCTCAGCCGCACTCCAGGCCCCCGCTCCGCCCCCTCCCCTGCCCGCCGTGTCGCATTTCTCCTCCCCCCTCCCCTTATCTGCCTTCCCTCCGTCTTCTCCCCGCTCCGCCCCCTCCCCTGCCCGCCGTGTCGCATTTCTCCTCCCCCCTCCCCTTATCTGCCTTCGCTCCGTCTGTTCCCTCTCCCCGCTCCGCCCCCTCCCCTGCCCTAAGCTACCATGTTTGCCACCTGCCTAACATCAACATTTACGATCTTGGTCTGTTCCGGGAGCTCAGAGACTCCTCATTATACCATCACTACCCAACCCCCTTGCAAGAAGTGCTAGAACTGTATCCTAAATAATTAATGTTGCATTCTATTTTAAGTTAACAGGGGCGACTGCTCCCCAGACACTTCCGCCAAGTTCTCGCTGCAGCTTGCAATATGTCACTTCACTTTTAAACAAACACTAGCAAAGCCAATAGCTTTTGCCTATTCAGAATCTATTGGCTTTGTCAATGTTTTTTTAGACATGTTACACAGCGGCACAAGCCGCTATGCAGCATGTCAAAGTAAAAAAAAACAATGACACGCCCAGCGTTGATTGCGCAGATTGTACATATTTTAACGACAGCAGATTCCATAGAGAGCACAATGGCTTGCGAGTCATTGTTTTTTAAACTTTGACACCTGCGCAGCTGGGGTTTTCACATAAACAGGACCAGGCTCCATCAATTTCTAAGGGGCTGTCGTTAGTCAAAGATCGGTCTCTACACTACACGCAACATAATTCACCCGAGCACCACTGACTTTGAACTCCTGTCTAGAGACATCATTCCGAGTGATGACTTTCAAGCCCAGCTGACTCATAACTTTGCAAACCTACAACTTAAATAATTACGGTCTTTTAACTAAATTGAGGAACATTTTAAATGTAAGTGTCTCACAAAATGTAAGAAAATATCAATTGAATGATCTTGCTCTTATTTTAAATTGTCTGAAGTGCAAACCAATTACAACTGTGGATAACCAACGTCACAGCATCGGTGTCCGCGTGGCACCTTCCCCATATACTGGAAGTTATTTTTTTTATCCAGAGAAAGCAATGAGCACACTAGCCCTGGGCTTATTCATGCATACATGCAAATTAAGCTTATTTTTCAGAAGTGTTTCAAAGTGTCCAGTTTTACGCCACTATATCCCTTTTATCATTCACAATTCTGACCGTAATCTCTCTATTTTGTGTGGTCAGTTTAGAGTGCCTCAGGAGTTCTGCAGAACACCTGGGTACTCAGGGAAAAAATCTATGTCCCACCTGCTTTCAAGGAATGCCTTCTGAGTCAGTAGACTGGGCTTTCAGGCCTTCTTGCCCAATTGTATGCACCTGCCCACAGCCTTTGCAAGGCCATCAAACTAATGGTATGTACTGTGCTACAAATTCTGGCTCGGGTATCATGGGAGAACGTGTGTTACAGGGAGTTAACTAGTTTAAACACCAAGTGAAGCCCTTCGGATGTGGTCAGCATTTCTTGACTGAACAGCAGTGAATTACACGTTGATGCTACTGTTTCTTCATATAAAAGTCTCCTCCATTCCCATAAAGTGTGCATAGTGGCTGCCATACCTGAATGCTGGGAGAGTCACTTCATCCACAGAGGAGTCCTTTTCTGACGTCCCAATCGTGAGGTCATAACCTTCTTTGTAAGGGCACTCGGAAAACACTGCACCTGCAAGAGGGGAAGAGGCTCTGGCTCACCCTCACTCACCCTCACCCACCCTCACTCACTCACCCTCACTCACCCTCACTCACCCTCACCCTCACTCACCCTCACCCTCACTCACCCTCAACCCCTCACCCTCAACCCCTCACCCTCAACCCCTCACCCTCAACCCCTCACCCTCACCCTCACCCTCACTCACCCTCACTCACCCTCAACCCCTCACCCTCAACCCCTCACTCACCCTCACTCACCCTCACTCACCCTCAACCCCTCAGCCTCACCCTCACTCTCACTCACCCTCACTCACCCTCAACCCCTCAGCCTCACCCTCACTCACCCTCACCCTCACTCACCCTCACCCTCAACCTCACCCTCACTCACCCTCAACCCTCACCCTCACTCACCCTCACTCACCCTCAACCCCTCACCCTCACTCACCCTCACTCACCCTCAACCCCTCACCCTCACTCACCCTCAACCCCTCACCCTCAACCCCTCACCCTCACCCTCACTCACCCTCACAACACATATTGTGTTACAATAGGTGTCACATTTGCGAAAGATAAAAATATTGGCATTGTAAATAACAAAGCTATTAATTCGCTATTTCCAAAACAAGCACATAAATAACAAATGTCTCCTTTACAATACCAATAGCTCAAACTTTCCTAATGCGAGACCTATTGCATTGCTGTGCTTCTCTCCCCTGCTGCACTCTCCTGCTCTCTAGAGATGTGGCCTAACGACCAGAGCTGCCATCTAAGTCACGTAAATACAAAACATGTTGCATTCCAAATGCTATAGGTGTCACATTCGCGAAAGTTATAACTATTGGCATTGTAAATGACAAAGCCATCAATTTAGCAATTTTAAAAACCAACAAATAAATAAAATATGTCATTTACAAGACCAATAACTCCAACTCTTCTAATGCGAGACCTATTGCATTTCCAATGCTTGTGCTGTCACAGGCAGCCACGTCGTGTGATGCTGCGCCGCAGCTGGGCTGAGAGCGAGACTCAGCTGATGAATGCAGCAAGGTCTCCAGGGCGCGGCACAGTGGGTGCCAACTCAAGCTCTCAAATGATAAATTCGTTTTCAATGCTTCAGTATGTGTGCAGTAGGCTGTGGACACTGTGGACTGCATGCTGCCATGCCAGAAGTGCAACTGGGTCATGCTGCTTCACCAAATGGAGCACAGCTTCTAATACAGTGGCAGCGCCTCACAGTCAGAAACCTGCTGAGGCACTATGCATATGCGTGACAATGCATTTCAGTGCGGTAATGCAGATTACCACACTCAAATGTTTTAGTCTAATGTCTGATGCGTGGAACTTAGCAGGACTGCCATTTCCCTCTCTCGTTTTACAATAAAAGCTATTGGCTTGTCTTTAATTTGTGCTGCATGGCGTTAGAGCGTGGATGGCAGACAGAAGCCACATTAAGGCAGTCACTGCCTGTGCAGTTAAGAGCTTTGGGATCAGGTGGGAGGGGGGTATTTCAACAGATGACGAGGAGGAGAAATGAATTATTTATTTAATTATCCTTGTGGTAGTCTGTCGAATCCCCCCAACCAGGCCTTGCGGTCCCACCGCTCTTACCTGCATGGCCTGCAGCTGCATGAAGGTGTGGCATGTTTTGTGCTTAAGGATTCCAGAGAAGCTCGAGCTGAGCCAGAGCCTTGCATCTGGGTCATGCTTGGCTCTTGCCCAGCGGCGGCTCCTCCACTATGCACTATGGCAAAGGAGAGCCTCTCCACTCCTCCCTATCCCTCAGAGAAGCTGCAGAACTTGAAAAAATAAAAGGATAATAAAGCTCAGGCCAATCCTGATGCTGCTCTCACGCATGAGAGCAGCATCGTTAGGATTGGTCGCAGGGCAGTCTGGGAGCCGGTACCTGCAGTGGGGCCAGAAGAGCGGAATGAGGCGATGCAGTTGGCATTCAGGTATGTTTTTTGTTTTGTTTTGTCCACCCTCAGCCCCCCACACACTTTGCCCCGACACCAATCATGACTGCTCTTGCCTTCAGTGGTTCGCCCACATCTATCACAAATCTCTTGACCCAAATACTTTGAAAATTCCAGTTTGTGACCCTGTTTATCCACAATGGTTTTATCACACTAAAGGGGTTGTTAGGAGTACTTATCCTTATCATCCTCGGTACCACTCCACTATACACTATACTCACAAAAAAGTAGCAGTACGTTTGAAAAATATATAGGCAAAAACTACTACGGTGTAGGTGTAGGAAAAAGGGCATTAGTTGTATTAAGACGAGAACCCTCACTCACCCAAAGGTGACATGATTCATCATTGGGTTCCCTCTTACACACTGTGACCACAAGGTACACAGTGTGGGCTACAACTCTCCCTCAGGAGAGGAGAGTGAGGTGTTTTCAATCATCCAATGGAAGTCGGCATGAGGGGCAGAGTGCAAATTAAATATAAATTAATTCAAAACGAACTCATGGGATACAAAATTAACTTTAATAGGTGTCCCCGATGGTTAGAGCTAAAAAGCTAAGTGAGAAATATGGATATAGATATTCCCTATTAAGTTAAGGTAAACATGTTTCTGCCTGTGTGACCTACTGGTTCATGGCATTCTTCAGGACCCACTTGTAGGCACTCTGCTATTATTGTGCAAAAAATAGTACTAAAAAGTGAAAACTACCATACTCTAATGTAATGGCATCAGTCAATGTGGTACCAGCTGCAGTCCGGTCCACAATCTGTAAGAAGTATAAACCTTCATTAGAAATGTTACATAGTATATGGACCAAAAACATTTCCCACAATTTTTGTGTACACACACCGGTGTGAACCCCACCTCACAGCACACGTGACAAAAAATCATATTGGCATGCTATAGTGGTTAAACATCTCATCACTTAGGTACAACTAATGTACCTCCACCTTCCAGGGGTCGTTTACTGACAGATCTAAGGAGTCTGAAGGTGTAGACATGAAAATAAAGTAATAACATTAAAATGAAAATTTTGAAACACAGACCTTCTCTATTTCTAACACTGGTATTCAGCTTGTCATATGGTATCATGTTCCTTATATTGCTTTGAACATGTTGTGCACTCACTACTATTTTACAGAGCCATACAAGCACTAGCTTAATCTAGGGTCATTACTTTCCTTAGTATCAATCCCAAAAAATGAAACAAATATATAATAAAATATCCTCTCGTATTATTGTCTCAGAGCTCTTACTGAGTGTATGCGCCTGCCTCTATTATGCTTAGTGCATGTTCAGTATATATTTATATACGGTTAAAATCCTTTCTCCTGCACAAGTGGTCTCCTGTTATTTCTGTATGTTATTTGTAGAACATCATGCGTGATGCGAGTATAAAATTTGTGGTGACAATTCTTATTCTATTTTAAGGCTAATCCTGTACATTATATGCCTCAGTCCAGCTTTGTAAATGCTCAATTCCTCTAACAGGGCTATCAGCGTCTCTCCAATCAAACAGATACAGATAAACTTCTGTGTTTCTAAATTTTCATTTTAATGTTATCACTTTATTTTCATGGCTACACCTTCAGACTCCTGAGATCTGTCAGTAAAGGACCCCTGGATTGTGGAGGTACATTAGTAGTACCTAAGTGGTGAGATGTTTAACCACGCATGCCAATATGAATTTTTTGTCACTGTGTGGTGGGGTTCACACCAGTGTGTATGTACACAAATATTGTGGGAAATTTATTTTGTCCATATACTATGTAACATTTCTAATGAAGATTTATACTTCTTTCATATTGTGGACCAGACTGCAGCTTGTACCACATTGACTAATGCCATTACAATAGAGTATGGTATTTTTCACATTTTTTAGTACTATTTTTTGCACGAAAATAGCAGAGTGACTACAAGTGGGTCCTGAAGAATGCCATGAACCAGTAGGTCATACAGGCAGAAACATGACGCCCTTAACTTAATAGGGAATATCTATACCCCTATTTCTCACTAAGATTTTTAGCTCTAACCATCGGGGACACCAATTAAAGTTAATTTTGTATCCCATGAGTTCGTTTTGAATTACTTTATGTTTAATTTGCACTCTGCCCCTCATGCCGACTTCCATTGGATGATTGAAAACACCTCACTCTCCTCTCCTGAGGGAGAGTTGTAGCCCACACTGTGTACCTTGTGGTCACAGTGTGTAAGAGGGAACCCAATGATGAATCATGTCACCTTTGGGTGAGTGAGGGTTCTCGTCTTAATAAGACTAATGCCCTTTTTCCTACACCTACACAGGAGTAGTTTTTGCCTATATATTTTTCAAACGTCCTGTTACCTTTTTGTGAGTATAGTATCCGCAATGGTTAACACTTCTCCACTAGACTGTTATGCTGATCCTTAGTCTTTCCCACCCCATAATATCATCTTGATGTATTAATTTTTTTATTTTAATAGCGCAGCTAATACCCTAGGACGTCTAGGCGCTTGTCATCCAACATCCTGCCAGCAAGGAGATAGAAGAAATGCTAAAGTCTAAGTATAACATAATTTATGCAGTAAATACCCAAGTCTTCAAACCTTTCCTAAAAGATAACAGGGCAGGCGAATATTTGAGTTTGTAAGGCAGACGATTCCAGAGTCTGGCTGTGATATTTATAAAACTTTTGCAACCCCAGTTTGAAAGTCGTAATTTTGGGACCTCCACCAACATGTGTGAAGAGGACCGCAGTTTTTTGGTCGGGGTATACCAGCGGAAACGGTCAATCAGATATGCAGGGCCCTGATTATGCAGTGCTTTAAAGGAGATGCAAAGGGCCTTTAAGTTAATCCGTTTTCCACTGGAAGCCAGTGTAGAGCATTGAGATCCAACTTGGCGGAAGAATATTTTGGGATTCCAAAGAGTGGCATAGTTCTGTATAACTTGTAGTTTAACAAGGAGAGCTTTGTTTATGCCAATCAGAAGGCTATTGCAGTAGTCCAGCCTCGACAGGACTAGTGCAGAAACCACTGTTTTCTGAAGATCTAGCGGTATCAAAGGAAACATTTTCCTCAGAATCTTCAATGTGTAACAGGTAGATGAAGTGATCGCTTTCACATGATGGGTGAAGGACAAGGTGGTGCCAAAAATGACTGCTGGTTTTTTGCCTTGGTGGCTGGAATGGGGGTGGGGGCCTAATTCCGTGGGCAGCCAGTCAGAGGACCAGATGGACGAATCTCTGCCAAAAAGACGAACCTCTGTCTTATTAGAGTTCAGCTTAAGGCAGTTCTCTGACATCCATCTACTCACTTGTCACATACAGGCGTGAAAGTTTTGAGCTGTGTTCCTGGTATTATTTGAAATAGAAAGTATAATCTGGGTGTCGTCTGCTTACGACACCATGGCAAATCCATAAGATTTAATCAGTCTAGCCAGAGGGACCACATATAGATTAAAAAGGGTCGGGCTCTGGGACAAGCCCTGTGGGACCCCACATGGCAGTTTGAAGCTCTATGACCTTAGGCCGTCCACTTCCAGAATTGTTGCCGGTCTGAAAGGAAGGATTTGAACAGAGATAAGGCGGCGCCAGCTATGCCTATTTCTTGGAGGCGATGTATTAGGATGCTATGATCAACCATATCAAACGCTGCTGAAAGATCCAGTAATATCAGTGCTGCAATGCCTACCTTATCTACAGTGTGCCTGATTTCTTTTGAGGCCGTGATCAATGCAAGCTTGGTGCTATGTTCACTTCGGAAAGCATACTGTGATGGATCCAGAATATCATTGCTATTGAGGAATGTGGCCAGTACTTGGTTCATATATTTTTCCAAACGTTTTGCTGTTAGAGGCAGGCGGGCAATAGGACGATAGTTGCCGGATCTGTTTCATCCAAGTTAGTTTTTTTTAGAAGTGGTAGAATGGAGGTATAACATTTGCTAGGCCCTTATTAACAGTTCAAGCATTCATCTGTGAAAGAATGCCACAGCAGACACAAGCCCAAGAGTAGTGCACCTGAACTGGAATCATCCAAATGGCATTGCCAAGGCAGTCAACAGTAAGTAATGTAATTTGATGATAGGCTACAGAAACCATGCAGTAGCATTTATTGTTGATAACATCTCACTTATGTTAGGAAGTAGAACATACTAATAATGTTGTTCAAGTCACAAAGGTCAACAGAATTTCTCACCTTACCATTTGATCATCTCACTATAACCAAAGGTACCAACCTTCCTAGCTCAGTAGGCATTATTGTACTTGTGAAATAGCCCCACGGGTCGCAAGTCCCTTACTCACCCCGCCAGGATTGCCGCCCCTCCGAAGCTCTCCCTTCCGGGAACCGCGGTCAGAGACAACCACAAAAGCGTCCATGACAACGGAAAACTCGCCCCACTCTCTCTTACAGGACCCAATCCGGAGTGACAACAGACCGGAAAGACTTCCCCCTGACCTTGGAAGTCCCGCCTCCTCACCGACGTCAGGACACAGAAAAGGCGGAAGTGGAGATACCGAGGCCATTAGAGTATCGTGGCAGGAGATTTCGACTGGAGCTGCGGAAGCGGAGGACGGGAGCGGAGAAACCGACGAGTGGTCCGAAGACTGATGGTGTCCCCCGGAGGTGGCTGAAGAGCGTCCGTAACTCAGCGGAGAGTTACGGCGAAGCGTGAGTACCAGCTGCCTTCTTTATAGCACGTTAGGTGCTCTGTGTAAATACTTCGGCCCCTGTATAGTTAAACCCCTCTATCCTAGACACGTCATTAAATAGTAGCTCAGCACCCTGTATATATTGTATAGCACCTCGCACTGTATAAAGACTTCCCCTGCACGTACCTCGTCGAACACCCTCTGTACTCTACCTTTCCTCGTCCTCCCCACCCTTCCCTCACTGTCCTTTCTACGTCTCCACACCCTGGTGAAGGTTACGGTACAAGACCTCCACCCCCAGTGGGACTAACGGCTCCTTCTCCTTGTTTCCCTTGTTGCCCTCCGAGGATTCACCCTGAACTCCGAAGACATATGCACCCAAGACCGGACCCTAACGAGCCCCTACAACCCCCGGAGGCGGACGACGACTACACACCTCTTTTTGGAGCCCTGTATTTGTGTTTCCCTGCTTCTTTATGAACTGCCTAGTGTGCAATAAAAGACCACTATTGCCCACTATATCCGGCCTCCTTGCCTTCTTTTCCAGTCCGCCGACCGCCCACGATCACAGTACTGTATTGCAGCATACATAATACCTGCAGACTTCAGCTTCTCCAATGGCTTTTCCATTGGCTTCACTCCTACACTGGTAGGTACACTCCTGGCTTTATGGATTTTGCAATCTTATTGGCTTTGAGATTTATGCCCTGGACAAACCTACTGAGTTTCTCAATCTTCCCACTAAAAATACCGGACACTTCCTACACATCCCCTTACCCAGTATTTTCTCCAAACAACTAGTCTTTCAAGAGGCCGAAGTTATTTCTGTGAATTAATGGAAGATGTGCACTATTATCTAACACTTCCAGATAATTTATATTGTTTTTGTACTGTTTTAGAGTGGCCCATTTGCCAATATTTAGCAACAAGTAAGAGCGGCATTTAGTTAAACAAGCAAAGGTAAATGCTTTTGGTTTCGCCTATGTGATTGAAGTTTAGTGAATAGTTGTGCAATATAAGTTAACAAAAGTTTGTTGAAGTGTTACAACTTGTTTTTTTAACAAAAGCAATATATTGTGTTGTTACTGGTTGTATTATAAAGAGGGGAGATTAGGTAAATGGGCTAGTACTATGATACTAAATACACATACCAGCTATGTAGGCTTGAAATTGGTGCAACTACGGGGAGACTAGGTAAAAGGTGGATGAAGCATTAATTAACTAGGATCATTACCAATATATTTTTGGCAAGTTAAACAGAGGCTTCATACATTTCTAAAACAAATATGTCTCAGAAGCCATAAAGCGTTGTTTTAACCCCTTCGATGCTTGTGATGGAACCATTCCGTCATCAGTCACGGCTGAGCTGTGCTGATGACGGAATGGTTCCGTCACGACCACACCCTGTTCTGGAATGTCCAGCACAGGGGCAAAATTCAAGTAGCAGCCAAGGTGTTAAGAGGCTACACACTCAAAGAAAAGAAGAAGTCAAGGAATGGGACAGAAGAGAGAAAGGGAAGGAGGTTGGGAAGAATTAAGAAAGTGAGGGATGATGGGAGTTAGGGAGAAGAGAAGGGGGCAGTAGAAAGGAGGTATGAAAAGAGGGGTGGAAGGAAGGGATGGAGTAAGAAAGAAAGGGAGAAAAAAGAGAGAAATGGGAGTAAGAGAATGATAGGGAGGGAGAGAAAAAAGGGAGAAGGGCATGGCATTAGATAAAGAGACGGGATGTAGAAAGAAAGACAGACAACCAGGGAGGAAGACAGAAAAATAGTGAGAGAAAAAGAAAGAAAGACAAAGAAAGAAAAGAAAAGTGGAGGAAGGATAACAAAAGACAGAGGAAGGATGAAAAAGAAAAGGAACAGGAAGAAAGAAAGAAAGAAAGATACAAAGTGATGAAGAAGGAAAAAATGCCGTAGATCCGCAGGAAATAGCGGAGGCTTTCGCCAACCATCTGGCAAATATTTATTCTGCTGGAGCGCGCTATACCTCGGAGGATTCCAGACAACTCCTAGAGGAGATGCACCTACCTACCCTCTCAGAGACTGAAAAAGAGACGCTAGACGCTGACATTACGGCGGACGAGCTAACTACAGTGCTTTTTACCATTAACTCTGGCAAAGATATGAGTCCCAATGGAGTCCCCTTTGAATTTCTGAAAGCATGGCTCCCTGAATCATCCCACACCTCAAAAATATGTTTGAAGATAGTCGAGATAGTGGTACCCTATCACTCGATCAAAGACTGGCCTCCATAGTGGTCATCCTCAAGCCGAATAAGCCACCTACCGACTGCGGTCCATGACGACCAATCGGGTTTCCTTCCGGGACGCAATACGGCCCTGAATCTACGAAGGGTCAATAATGTTCCGAGTCGGCAGCCTTATATACAGGAAGATGCCGCCATTCTGTCTCTCGACGCCACGATGGCGTTCGATTCGATCGAATGATCTTATCTCTTTGAGGTCCTGCTCCGATTTGGCTTCGGGCCCAAGTTTATCCAATGGGTACTACTCTTATATACAGACTTATTGGGCCAAGTGCGTGTCAATAATCATACTTCTCAACGATTTAGGCTCCACAGGGGGACCCGACAAGGTTGCCCCTTGTCACCACTACTGTTCGCCCTGACCCTGGAGCCTCTGGCCCACTGGATCCGCACGGATGTCTCCATTAGAGGCCTCCAATGAAATGACGAGACAGCCAACAAAATTTCCCTCTTTGCCGATGATATCCTGGTATATGTTACTTCCCCCCAGTCCTCTATTAATAGTCTATTCCATTTCCTCAACAACTTCGGAAAATATTCGGGTTATTCGATCAATTGGTCTAAATCGGTATTATACATGCTGCACGGCCCCCCCGCCCCTGTTGACCCGAGGGTTTTCTATTACGGTGGGCCAAGATGGCTTTAAATATTTAGGTATCTTTGTCACCTCGGATCCTACAGTGTTCCATGACCGGAACTTATTAGGACCCCTACGCAGGCTGCACAGTGACGTAGCACATTGGCGATCTCTACCACTCTCCCTCCCTGGTAGGGCGGCCTTATTTAAAATGCTGGCGCTCCCGCGCTTCTTGTATGCCCTACAGAACTGTCCCTTTCCGGTTCCTGACTCCTATTTCAATGCTGTGGAGAGTGACCTGCGGCTTCTGTTGTGGGATGGCAGGGCGGCCTGCATCGCCCTCCACAAGCTTACCCAGAGTTGGTATTACGGAGGCATCGCCTTGCCTAATCTGCGCCTCTATTATTGGTCGTCGCAACTCGTGGCCACTAACCACTGGATGCATGGCTCGCCCCTGGATCCGGCCTTCCACCTGGACAGATATCAGACTGGGCGGGAGGGTTATCTAGGGGCCCTCTACAGTAAACCGGTCAGGAAGAGTTACATAGGACCCATGGCACAAACAGTCGCAATATGGCATCAGACCAACAAGTGTATGGGTTGGTCAAATAAACGTACCAAAGCAACACCACTATGGTCGTCACAACAACTTGGCTCCCTTTGCTACCACTTGGGATTCGATAGATGGGACACAATAGGGATTTCGACTGTGGGAGACCTAGTACATAGAGGCAAGCTACTGACGTTTGCGGACCTGCAAACCAAATACACACTCGCACGGACAGAATCTTTCTGCTATCTCCAAATCAAAGATGCCATCCTCACCGCCATCCCTGACCTCTCCTCCCTACCTGAGACTTCCCCCTTGGAGGATAGACAACTCTCGGAACCTCTCCTAGCAAAGGCCATATCCTACACCTATCGTAAACTCTGTAACAATCTCCCTGACACCTTCCAGCACCTAAGAGACAAATGGCAGGCAGACCTAGGCCTATTAGAAGATGAGAAATGGCGGGCGATCCCTGATATCCCCTAGAGAGACAGCAATCAACCATTGGTTCCCATTGATCCAATTAAAGGTTTTACATAGGGCCTACCTGTCCGCTACTCTACTGGCAAGAATCGGGAGGCGCCCTGATGAGTTGTGTCTAAGGGGCTGTGGCCAGATTGGCACCTTCTATCATGTCTTACGGGACTGTCCGGTAATACAACAATTCTGGGGGGGAACTGTTCCAAATATGAGAGACTCCCTGGGAAAGCCCGTCCCACTGTCGCCAAAAGAAAATGTCTTCAATATATGGGGGGCCACGAACCTGAACGAATTGGAACTACAGTGGGCGGCGTTGGGTTTCCTGATTGCTAAACGTTCAATTGCTATGAAATGGGGCTCAGCTGAAAGGCCGCTAGTGGTGGGTTGGATGGCTGAGCTGGACCACAGCATGTTGGCTGAAAAAACAGTTTATAAACTTAGAGGCTGCCCCGCGAAGTGGGATAAGAAATGGGGCCATTGGAATAAATACCGTGGTGAACTCTGTGAATCTCCGACAACGGAATTAGCCATGGACCGAGCTGGACCCTTATGTCGAACTGTACACTGATTTATCATTTTGATTATTCTGTATCTTGATTCTAGAAGAGATGAGATAAACGAAAGAAAGAGGAGCAAGAACACGCACAAGTGAACTATTATAGGTTATGGTAAAATATCATACTTATACCCGGTTATGTTCACATTTTTGTGCTTCGTCAGAGTATTTGTCGGAGTCATCAGGAGCCAGATAAAAACGGAAATGTAAGGTGCCACAAGGCATTGTGAAAAGTTAGAGGGTGGGGAAGGAGTACTAGGCAAATAGTCAGAGTAACCAGGGACGTCTTTTCCATTGGTGGTACCTAGTGCGACAATCTTCTTTGGGAGCCCTCAGCAAGCTTGTTTTATGCACGGACCACGCAAATAAACATTGAGTTAGTGTCATGTTTTTATGCAGAGTCACACTCAAAGGGAATGAATCACGTGTCAGTTTAACAGAGTCTCTATGTATCTGTCAAGTCTCACAAACTTTAGCTAATCTGGGCAGGAAGGTAATAGGGCGATAGTTCCCAGGGGTCAGGTGATCAAGAGTGGGCTTCTTCAACAGGGGAAGGATTTTTGCCTGTTTCCAGGCCTCCGGTACCCGAACCTCACGAAGGGAGGTGTTTATGATTGAATTAACTTAGGGGTTGATAATCTCTGTGACTGCGGCAAGCAATCTCACCGCACAGGGGTCCGTGGGCGTATCCGATTTCAAGCCTGTGATTCCCCCCCAGGTGTATAGGATGCAGAGACACTAGTAGGATAGGTGATTCTTTTATTTATTCTTTTAGTTTGTTGGTTAGGGATGGTCCATAGGCTCGGGGGGGGGGGTGAGAAAGGTCCCGGAATGGAAGAAACAAGTGGTTGATAAGGAACAGAAAACAGGAGAAAAGGAGTTCTTTAAGCGCTGGTTCAGTCTCTGTGTCTCAGGGAGGGACAATTTGATGGTCCTCTGGGCAGGGAGGAAGTTGTGGTAGCTGTCATTCGGCTCCTCCTTGTTGTCAGGGGTATTTATAGGTGGCCGGTACCCTCAGGAGAATAAAAAGGGACAACAAGGGCAGCAATCAAAGTCACAGGCTAGTAAATATACCGCCACCTACACCCTCAAAGCGTGTATAGGTCAGGGGAGGGGTGTTGTGCAGTGAGGATGGAAGGGCATAAAAAGAAAGGTGAGATACAGTGGTCCAAGGGGATATTTACAATCCTGCCCTCCACCAGCCCAACGTGAGGTAAGTAAACAAAGGTACTTGCCTCCAGCCACAGCCCTCCGGGTCGTGGCTGTTGGAGTCTTGCCGCCCTCCTCCTCCTCTCCTTGGGGTCGGCTGGATTCGTACTCGTTGCCACTGGGCGGTTCGGTCTTCAGGTCCTCCGTCTTCTTGGATTCTTCCTTCTGCGCCGAGGTTCTGTCTGCTGCTCCTGGTCCGTGGGTCTCCGGGACGCTGTAGAATGCCGAACTGCTCTCCGGCCCGCTACTTGTTGTCCCGCTTCCTGGCTTGGCGCGCTGTTTCCAGAAAAGACTAGACCTCCTACAGCTTGTTCCGGCGGTCTAGTCGCGGGCGCCATCTTGGGAGTCCCGCTTGCCAAGAGTGTGGGACTACAAAGCCCTCCAGGATTTTAAGAGAGCTAGACAAATCCACAGGGGAAAAGGCTTGCAGAGCGTGCCTGTGGACTACAGGCAGGATGGCAGTAGGCACAGGGACAGAAGGAGGACTGGGGCAGGATGTGAAGGCTGCCTGAATCGTGCAGATTTTATCCATGAAGAAATTGGATAGAGTGTTGCACAACCCCTCTATGGCTGCAAGAGAGCGCGCTTGTGCTGCAGGGGACATAACACTCAGAACTATGGAGAAAATCTCCTTAAAGTTGTCATGTGCCTGCTCAATGCGGGCTGTAAAGTACTGCTTCTTCGCTTGTGTTATTGCAGTGTAGTAGATTTTTTGCCTGCCCCTGAGAGTGGCCTAAGCCAGGGGACAGTACTCACTGAGGTGCCAGGCACGTTCAAGTTTTTTACACTCCTGCCTAAGCACGAACAGGTCTGGGGTAAACCAGGGTTTAGAAGGCGATTCCCTGGAGAACCTGGACAAAGTCAGTGTGGTAAGCATGTTCATAGAATTGGATAACCAATTAGAGAAGCCATCAAGACTCCCATCAAGATCCGGGGTAATTGTGGATCTAGGAGCCACCAGAACCGTGGCAAGTTTGGAAGGTTCCATTTTTTTTAAAGCTGGTTTCCGGTAGTAGGGGCCTAAAGGGCAGGCCGAGACTAGCTCCCAGGAAAAGTAGGTGAGAGAGTGGTCTGGCAGAGGATCTTCAGCCGAGATAGCGAAATTGGAACAAATAGGGTCGAGAATATGACCTGCTTGATGTGTAAGGCAGGTGACCCATTGAGACAGTTGGGCAAGCTGGAGGATGTCATCAAAAGCAAGTGAGTCATTCAAATTAACCTGGTCAAGGTGAATATTCAAATCCCCCAGTACCAAATATTGTGGAAATCGGATAGTCCTGGAGGTCACTGCATTGCCCCATGATTGCAGAAAGAACCTAGCAGGGCCCAGGGGACGATAGATCAGAGAACCACACAGCAAAGAATGGGGGGGAGAACCTGATGCTGAAGTCCAGAGTTTCGCAGTCACCCCAAGCGTGAATGTCGCCCCTAATAAGGTCCCATTTGTCACTATACATGATCGCCACTCCACCGCCCTCTCCACCAGGTAATCCGCCCTGGCGATTTTAAAGCGAGTAAGGGTGGCCAGAGCAACAAACGGGTCACATGTGTTATCCAACAATGTTTCTGTTATAAACAGTAAGTCAACTGGTATGTCAGAGAGGAGCTCAAACACACCAGAATGGTGCTTTTTTAAGGAGCGCACATTAATCAGAGCCGCTGAGATAGACCGCGGTCTGGAGGGCCTAAACAAAGAAGCAGGGGATTGAGAGGGTAGAAGAGAGTCTAAACGTAAACTGAAGCCACATACAGGACAGATACTGTCCTGGGCACACCGCAAGTCAAACTGAGAATAAGAGTTACATGCTGGTAAGCGAAGTGCCCATAATGCCTTCCTAGAATAGCACACCCCCTCCAGGTTGCCGGTAGACCAACGGGCAGAGTAACTGGCCCTGGCCACTTCCGGGACGCTGGACGCACCAGTGGCACGCCAGCTGCGGATCCGAGCAGCGTGCATATTTATGGGCTAGCAGCCAGAAAAACTAGAGAGCGCACTGCCTAAAAATGGTGACTCTCAATGGCTGACCAGCAGAGCAGGAAGTGAAGAAAACCCCCTTGTGAAAGATTAAAATTCCTCACATTATCGGAACAATAATAATTTAAAAAGTCAATTTCTTAAAAGCGGCCTCACCTAAATAACACAGTGCAAAGGTAAAATTCAGAGCAGCTGAAGTTATGTGCAAAATCGGCAGCAACAAAGTTAGAGTGCAAGCGTTTGTTCAGAGAACCCCACTTAACATAAAGTACCTCAAGTACATAAAACGTAGTTTAAATATACATGCACACACAATAACAAACCTTTGTTGCAGCACAGAGTTCTGTGTGCCCCTAGAGCAGAGCTTTCCAAACTGTGTGTCCCGACACAGTACTGTGTCGCCTGCAAAGGACGGGTTTGTCGCGGGATGACACTGGTATTAATGGGCACTTAGCACATAACTGCTACTAATTAAGAGGCATTCCTTGGAAAATTGTGTCAGCAAACACCGCCACAGCAGCGCGGTCTCCCTGACACTCTGCTCTATGGGGGCCCGGGAGATTCACAACAAAGCAGTAAATGGTCTTTTAAAGACCTGCGAAGTACTGGGGTGCTGCTTTGTGTGTGTCCAGGAAGCTGTCTCTGCCCAGGCTGCCACACACGTGGGGTTAGAGGACAGAGGGAGACAGACAGAGGGAGATAGAGGGAGGAAGACAGAGGGAGGGAGACAGAGAGAGGGAGACAGAGAGAGAGGGAGACAGAGAGGGAGAGGGGGGAGAGAGGGAGGGATATCCTCTCTCTGACCAACGACCCCGCCGCCGCCAGAACCAACCTCCACGAAGGGATGAAAGACGTAGCCGAGTGGATGACGACCAGCCGCCTGAAACTGAACTCAGACAAGACGGAAGTCCTCATCCTGGGCTCCTCGCCCTCCGCCTGGGACGACTCCTGGTGGCCCCCCGCCCTGGGCACCGCACCCAAACCGACAGACCACACACGCAACCTGGGCTTCATCCCGGACTCCTCCCTCTCCATGACCAGACAAGTCAACGCCGTCTCCTCGTCGTGCTTCAACATCCTGCGCATGCTACGGAAGATCTTCCGGTGGATCCCCACCGAGACCAGGAAGACGGTCACCCAGGCCCTCGTCACCAGCCGACTGGACTACGGCAACGCCCTCTACGCCGGAACCACTGCCAAGCTCCAGAAGAGACTCCAGCGGATCCAGAACGCCTCAGCCAGACTCATCCTTGACATCCCCCGGAGCAGCCACATCTCCGGACATCTGAGAGACCTGCAATGGCTACCCGTCAACAAGAGAATCACCTTCCGTCTCCTCACCCACGCACACAAAGCCCTACACGACCAAGGCCCGAGCTACCTCAACAACCGCCTCAACTTCTACGCTCCCAAACGCCACCTCCGATCGACCAACCACGCCCTCGCCGCCGTCCCCCGCATCCGAAGAGAGACAACAGGAGGAAGGTCCTTCTCCTACCTGGCCGCTAAGACCTGGAACACCCTCCCTCCCGACCTTCGCCTGACCCAAGACCACCTCTCCTTCAGGAAGAAACTCAAGACCTGGATGTTCGAGCAGTAGCGGCACACCCCCCCCCCCACCCCCCCCAAGCGCCTTGAGACCCTCCGGGTAAGTAGTGCGCTCTATAAATGCCTTGATTGATTGATTGAGACAGAGGGACGGAGACCAACGGAGATAGAGAGAGAGAGACAGAGGGCGACAGACAGAGAGAGAGGGAGACAGAGAGAGAGAGGGAGACAGAGGGAGGAAGACAGAGTGAGGGAGACAGAGAGAGAGGGAGACAGAGAGAGGGGGAAAGAGAGGGAGACAGAGAGAAAGGGAGACAGAGAGAGGGAGACAGAGAGAGAGAGGGAGACAGAGGGAGAGAGGGCGGGAGACAGGGAGACAGAGAGAGAGGGAGACAGAGAGAGAGGGAGACAGAAGGAGGGAGACAGAGAGGGAGAGGAGGAGAGAGACAGAGGGAGGGAGACAGAGGGAATGAGACAGAGGGAGGGAGACAGAGGGAGGTAGACAAAGGGACGGAAACAGAGGGAGACAGAGAGCAGGAGACAGAGGGCGACAGACAGAGGGAGACAGACAGAGGGAGGGAGACAGAGGCAGGAGGGTGACAGAGGGAGAAAGACAGAGGGAGCAAGACAGACAGAGAGACAGAGGGAGATAGACAGACAGAGGGAGGTAGACAGAGGGAGACAGAGAGAGACAGAGGGAGGGAGGCAGTGGGAGACAAAGGGAAGGAGAGGGAGACAGACAGAGGGAGGGAGACAGAGAGAGAGGGAGTCAGAGGGAGACAAACAGAGGAAAGAGACAGAGGGAGACAGACAGAGGGAGACAGACAGAGGGAGAGGGAGACAGAGGGAAAGGGAGACAGAGGGAGAGGGAGGGTGACAGAGGGAGGGAGACAGAGGAATGGAAAGACAGGGAGGGAGACAGAGAGAGGGAGACAGAGAGTGGGAGACAGAGGGAGGATGGCAACAGGGAGCGAGACAGAGGGAGTGAGACAGACAGAGAGAGACAGAGGGAGGTAGACAGACGGAGACAGACAGAGGGAGACAGAGGGAGACAGAGGAAGACAGAGGGAGAGAGAGGGTGGGAGACAGAGGGAGAGAGAGGGAAGCAGGAACACAGAGCGAGAGAGACAGTTAGAGAGAGAGAGAGGGAGACAGACAGAGTGAGGGAGAACCCCCCCGAACCCCCTTAGGTGGGTCGGGCTCGCTCGCTACGATCACTCACTACACTGCCTTACTGTGTCCCAAAATGATGCATCTCTAAAAAAGTGTGTCACCATCATGAAAAGTTTGGAAAGCTGTGCCCTAGAGTGTATTACGCACGCTCCTCACATGTTTCGAATTGGGCTAAGTTAGCAACACCACTAAAAACAAGCATTGGAAATGCAATAGGTCTCGCACCATTAGAGTTAGTGCTTTTAGAATTGTTTATGGGGTTTTTTTGTAAATGTTTAGCATTTTTGTTTCCTGTAGCCAATAATAAAGTATTACAAATAAAAAAAGCCATAAACATTTCTAAAAGCTCTAACTGAAATGGTCTGAGAACTATTGCACTGTGTGAGGGTGAGTGTGAGTGAGGGTGAGTGAGGGTGAGGGTGAGGGTGAGTGAGGGTGAGGGGTTGAGGGTGAGGGTGAGTGAGGGTGAGTGAGGGTGAGTGAGGGTGAGGGGTTGAGGGTGAGGTGTTGAGGGTGAGGTGTTGAGGGTGAGTGAGGGTGAGGGTGAGTGAGGGTGAGTGAGGTGTTGAGGGTGAGTGTGAGTGAGGGTGAGGGGTTTTGGGTGAGTGAGGGTGAGGGGGAGTAGTTGAGGCTGAGTGAGGGTGAGTGAGAGTGAGGGTGAGTGAGGGGTTGAGGGTGAGGGGTTGAGGGTGAGTGAGTGAGGGTGAGGGTTTGAGGGTGAGTGAGGGTGAGGGTGAGTGAGGGTGAGGGGTTGAGGGTGAGTGAGGATGAGTGAGAGTGAGGGTGAGTGAGGGGTTGAGGGTGAGGGGTTGAGGGTGAGGGGTTGAAGAATCATTTCAGACAAGATGGCTGGCTACTTAGTTATACCAGGATGAACATTTTTTAATTGCTGTTTGTTCAGGAGCCCAAGTGTCCATAAGGCAAGGTAAGTCAGCAAGTTTCACGCAATACCACTATTTTTTGTGAAGGTAAATATATAAAAAAATATAGGGACAAAATTCCTGTCATGCTGGTGCAAAGTTGCTATTGTTGGACAATTTTTTTAAAAGCTTGCCCAAGTTACACCCGATTTGCAGCAATAAACAGATGCGTGCATTAGAAAGTATTATCATCAATTAAATGCAAGTAAACAAATAATGTTTTTGTTGATTTGAACGTGCAAAGCAATCTTGCGCATACCAAGCATTCGCCAAATTTGCAAGGTGCAGAACAGAGCATGAGGCTCACTCCAAGAGGGCACCATGGCAATGTGAATTTACCTTCAGATAATGCGTCATTGAAAACCACCCCCCTTGGCGCCGTAGCCAATAACATGCGGGCTAAACCTGAGTACAGCAAGAACATTGTTAAGGCCGTAGCAGCAGATGGATGCAGAGAAGCATTTCAATGGATCGCCCAAGCTCACACAAGCCGCTGGCGTTGTTTTACTTGCGTCCATTTACTGGCCTTTAGCAGCTTTTAAAACTGTGTCACGAGATTAACACAAAAATACTTTGTTTTTTTTCCTGGTCTCTCACTATCCGTTCAGCAAATGTATCACATTTTAGTTTTCAGAGAGGGCTGGCTGATAGTAGGAGATATGTTTTCATGTTTTCGAGTTTAGATCTACAAATCAGGCTCTAGCAGAAATCAATTTAGTTTAAACAGATGATACTGTGAGTAAAAGTTACATTTAAACCATTCACTGTATCATTGTCTGTGTTTTCGTGCGTGAAATTAATTAAATTGTTCGGTCCGTCGGTCAATTTAAAATTGCAGTCTATTTTTGAAGCATTTCTCAGCTTGGAGTTTTTAAAATATGGTCACCCTAGTTCAGGCTCCTACCCTACGCTAGTTTAAAGCACTCCGACTAACCCTCAATAGCCCTCCTTATACAGGCCCCTTCCGTTGCAATCTTTGAAAAGCCCCCATCTCCCTGCTGTGGGAGCCGGAGGATAAAGACTGGAAAGGCCGCTCCTCCCAGAGCTCTGAGATTGCTGACATGGCCGGGCTGCACGCTCTGTTCCTGCTGTTGGTGAGTGTTTATTTCACCAGTGTTAAAAGGCTGCCTCAATTCCGGTGTACTCTCTTCCCTGGTTAGAGGTTGGTGTCTTGTTTCAAGAGAGGAGTTTTCGGACGTGGAATAAAAACATTTTTTTCCTGCACTAGTTGGAAGCGCTAAAGCAGATCCCTCCAGCAGGAAAAGAGGCGTGCCACAGGCTGCTAAAGGCCAGTAAATGGAGGGAGAGCGGGCTTTAGCACGGCGTCAGTGTTGGCATTGATGGGGGGTAGGGGGGAAGTGGGGATTTAAAAAAAAATGCGACACGGCGGGCAGGGGAGGGGGCGGAGCGGGTAAAATAAACAAACGAGACGGAGGGAAGAGAGGGGAGGGGGGAGGAGAAATGCGACACGGCGGGAAGGGGAGGGGGCGGAGCGGGTTAAATTAAACAAACAAGACGGACGGAGGAGAGGGGAGGGGGGAGGAGAAATGCGACACGGCGGGAAGGGGAGGGGGCGGAGCGGGTTAAATTAAACAAACAAGACGGACGGAGGAGAGGGGAGGGGGGAGGAGAAATGCGACACGGCGGGAAGGGGAGGGGGCGGAGCGGGTAAAACAAGACGGACGTGCACGCGCTTTTAAGCTCAATGCGCATGCGCATTGAGCTTAAAAGTCACGGGCACTGCAAGGAATCGCCACGATTCCTTGCAGTGGATAAAGAGTGGATAAGCCCCTATAGTCTCGCTTGCTCGATGCGCATGCGCATCGACAGGCGAGACCTAACTAGGACTCGAGCCCCTTCCAGTAAGCTGAATGAGAAAATTTAGCCAACATACTCTGTCATTTATCAAGTAAGACAAAACAAAAGTCAGCGCCCAGTCCTTCCCCACCTTTAACATTGCTGGCCACTAAGATGACCTCGAGTCCCGGCAAGCTGACAGGATGCCTGGGTGCTTCATCATTTCGAAGTATGCATTCTGCACAGGTCCGTGTAGCAGTAGCTCAGGCTGGATGTCTTGCAGCTAAATAACGCTTCCGCAGTAGTGGCTGCTACCAAACGGGCATGAGGGGGGAGCAGAGCAAGGGGGGAGAGAGGGAATAAAAAAAACATACAAGAAACACTTACCTCTGTATGTGGCAGCCGCTGCCTTTCCTCCATTCCCTTGTCCTCTTCCTGGCTTCTGTGGAAGCAGGAAGCGCCCAGGCTCCCCAAAGCCAATCACACACCAGCAATGCAGCATTGTGATTGGTGAGCGGCCAGGCTCCCCAGAGCCAATCACATCGCTGCAATGCAGCATTGTGATTGGTCTGAGCGCCATGATTCGATGCTCAGACAGCGAATGGGACCCTGGGCATGTTCTCCACCCAGGCTGTATTGCAGCATGGGTGCTTGGGCATAGAACACATAAAGTGTGCATGAATGTTTGCCCGGCCCCAGAGTTTATTTTATCATGCGTATGATAATGAACAGTCTCATTTAAAAGGTAGATTGGAATGATGTGCAGGTAGGACCTGAAGTGAGTGGAAATGGCTCTATTTGATCCTGAGGGGACTTGAAGAAAGGGTGTCGCCCTTTCATTCTCTATATGTCATGCATGTCGGTCTCACTGCGGGGAATCGCGGGTGCTGGCAGAGAAGAATAAAGCTCCTCCAATCTTTCACTAGGACGCTTCGCGTTCTAGTGCTTAGGATCATGCTGTCCTCACTTCCGTGTCCTACCTGAAGCTCGTCCAGTTCACTGTCGGAGGTCCGGCGTTTCCTATTTGCGTCACATCTTCCCTGTGTTCCTCCAGGTGTTCATGAGTCCCACACCAGATCCAAGACTCCCTCAGGCGTTTGTCGAGCCCCACTGAAGATTTCTAACTCCTCGCCGTCTCTCACGGTTTGGCCATCCTGAAACAAAGAAAAGAATCAGTCAGTGTGGGAGGGCGGGTTTGATAAACTGGCGAGGAGGCTGAATGTATTTTCTCAAAGTACGGTTTTTATTATCAATAATAGAAGTGGTAGTTTGTTCGGGATGTTTTTCTTCCTGCTCTGCTCCGGATTTGGTCTTAGCTGAGCTTGATGGGGATTCAGAGGTAGGTGTTCCCGGCTCCTCCTCCTCGGTATCAAGGTTGTCTCCCCGGAGGCTCATAAGAGAGGAGAAAGAGGGAGCCGTCAGTCACTGTTAATTTGTACAATATGCCCATCACCACACCTTGAAGTGCTTTACAGACTAGTTCTCCAGGTCTTCTCTCAACGTGCTGTTTTTGGGGATGTGTACTCTTTAGATAGTACGTATAGGAAGCCTATTAGTGATCAGTTCAGTCTAACGTAGTGCCATATAACGAAATGAAATAGGAAATTAGGCTCGTTATCTGTCTCGCTATTTAAATAAAGTGTCACCTGATCAGGGAAATCAAATATACGGGCGTGCAACAAACGGGTACTTCTGTGGCGGGTTCCTCACTTCACTACCCGTATCCCTTCTTGTGCTCGCCACCCGCCTCCCTCGCACCTTCCCCCTGGTCCCTCGAGACGCTACCACTCACCGGCTCCGCCGCAACTCTCCCGAGTTGCGGCCACTCTTCAGCATCTTCCGGCTGGCACCACCACTCCTCGCAACACCGCTCGTCCGGTTCCGTGTCTCCTTTTTCCAGGGTGTCCGTGTTTTCTTGTATTTTCTTCAGTTGTTCGCTCGCAGCTTCTGTCTTCTCTCTTCCACTCTCCTTCTCCCGACTCCGTTCCTGCTGCTCCTTCGCCACCGGTCCGAGATGCCTCCTGTTCGTGTCCCCTCCTTTCATTGGGCTGCGGCAAGAACTTCCGGGGTTTTACCCGCCTACTTCCGGGCTCATGTTGACGTCTCGCTGTGGAGAGACAGGATAAGGAAATGGATCTTGTAGTCCTTCGTGGTCCTTCGTGTTCCGGGCGTCGAAAGGAGTACAGGCTCTAAGGGAAAGGTCCTCCCATGGCGGTACACAGGTGAGCCCCTCATGCATTTTCTCACATCCCCTTTCCCTTGCTGTCTTTCTACTAGGAAGGATTCTGTCCTTGGGGAAACCTAGACAGGTAGTACACATTTCCTTGTTCGCTCCCTTTTTGGTGTTTTGTTTTGAACCGGTATAGTTGCAGGGATAAAAACCATCTGAGGACTCTCTCGTTGTGGCCTCTGTTCCTGGCTAGCCATTCTAGGGGAGCATGATCGGTATATAAGGTTAACTCCCGACCTTCAAGATAATAACACAAGATGTCTATAGCCCATTTAATGGCTAGTGCTTCTTTTTCTATAGTGGCATAATTATTTTCTCTCTGGAAAAGCTTGCGGCTGATATATAGGATTGGGTTTTCTCCTTGGGATGTCTCTTGTGACAAGACAGCTCCTAGTCCCTGATCTGAGGCGTCCGTCTGTTTGAAGGACAAAGGGGAGAGAATAGTCCAAACTAGCTAAAACAGTATCAGATGTCAAAGATGTTTTCAGGGACTCAAAGGCCTGTATTATATCAGAGGGTGAATGTTTTAATATCTCTTCTGTTTTTACATTTTTGTGGAGCAGATTAGTCAAAGGGGCTGCCATTTGTGAAAACCTAGGGATAAACCGGTGGTAATATCCGAGCAACCGTAGGAAAACTTGTGGTCTTATAACACCCTCCCCTAATAGATACCCAAGATATCAAACGGTGTGGGCTGCTAGGTGGTCTTTAGCTGGATTTATTTTGAGACCGTTTTGTCCTATGGTCTGTACTACTCGGGAGAGATGCAACAGGTGATGTTCCCAGGTATCGCTATAAATGATTATATCATCAATATATGCGCCTGCGTATTTCTCATGGGGTTGTAATACCACATTCATAGCTCTCTGAAACATGGCAGGAGCCCCGTGTAACCCAAAGGGCAGCACCTTAAACTGATAAGGTATGTCTAGCCAGATCTGTTTTGATGAGGTAAGTCACAGGAGTTACCTGTTCAACAATAGTCTATGGACCCTGCCACTGCCCCAATAACTTATGGTCCGATGAAGCTATCATTAGTAGCACTGAATTCCCCACTAGGAAAGTCCTCTCCTTGGTCCCTTTATCATATTGCCCTTTCTGTGCTATCTGGGCTTCCTCTAAGGTGTTCCGAACGATAGCCCTGATCTGGCCCAGGTGGGTACGCAATTTGGACACATATTCCGTCAGGGGTTTGGAATCATTTGGTTCCGTTCCCCATCTTTCTTGGGCCATTCTAACAAGGTACGTGGTTTATGACCATATAACAATTAAAAGGGCGAATATCCAGTGCTTTTTTGTTCTTTACACCTGATGGCAAATAATGCCAGGGGCAACATATCTTCCCATTTCCTAGTGCTAAGAGTTTCTTGAGGGTGGTTTTAATGGTGGCATTGTACCTTTCTACTAACCCGTCTGTCTGAGGATGATAGGTAGATGTCCTTATCAGTTTGACTCCTAACTGCACACAGACCTGTTTCATCAATCCGACACAAATGGAGTCCCTTGATCGGTCAAGATCTCCTTTGGGAATCCCACCCTTGAGAAAACAGTTATCATTGCTTTGGCTATGTTAGAGGCATCTGGTCGTCATAGGGGTATGGCTTTCGGAATACGAGTGGCGTAGTCTACCATAACGAGGACATACAGACACCCACTGCAGGAAGACAATAAAGGACTTATCATATCCATAACACACAAAGGAGCAGACCAGGTCTGGAGACGGTGTGTAACTACAACAGTGACTGTGTGACAATAGTGGTGCATGCATGAGTAAAACGTTGAAAACAAAAGGCTAAAGCAATTCCCATCAGACCACCCTTGTGGTGGAGTTTACGTCATGTGGGAATTACTATTCATACCATCCCAAGTCCGACCATATAGTGCCGGTGCGGGAGTGGATGGTGATAATGTAGTCATGATGTACATCCTAGAGTGATGTTGATAGAAAAGTGCAGTGCTCAAGTGATAGTGATAGATAAAATCGACTACAGGGACTCCATAGCACGTTTTAAACAGGAGTCCATGTGTCGAGGGTTAAAAATACGCCAAGTAGTAAGACTACTCTCTGGCGCTGTACAAGATGGTCCATCTTGTACAGCGCCAGCCACTATCACTTGAGCACTGCACTTTTCTATCAACATCACTCTAGGATGTACATCATGACTACATTATCACCATCCACTCCAGCACCGGCACTATATGGTCGGACTTGGGATGGTATGAATAGTAATTCCCACATGACGTAAACTCCACCACAAGGGTGGTCTGATGGGAATTGCTTTAGCCTTTTGTTTTCAACGTTTTTCTCATGCATGCACCACTATTGTCACACAGTCACTGTTGTAGTTACACACCGTCTCCAGACCTGGTCTGCTCCTTTGTGTGTTATGTATCTTGTATGCAGGGGAATGAGCAGACAGGTCGTTAAATATTCCCCTTGACCCTCCACATACATTTCTGTTTTTCTTCTATTCTTATCATATCCATACCTACACGATGGAAAGGCTCACCTTTAATGGGGAGCGGCTGAAGAGGTGCTCTGGGATGATGGTATCTATTGTTTCTGTGGCATACCGGGCATTCCCTACAGTATTTATGTACGTGTTGGTATATCCCTGGCCAATAGAACCGTTCCATAATCTGTTTCTCTGTTTTGTCTACACCGAAATGTCCCCCCAATAAGTGGCTGTGGCTGTGGGCTAGGTACAACACTTTTTCCCTAAATGGGCTGGGAATCAATAGTTGAGCTTTTTGAGTGGGGTTCCTTTCCTATATAACAACTCATTTCGCTTAAAGAAGTAAGGACCTACGTGGCGTGGGTCTTCGTACTCTAGAGCCCGGTTCCAAGCTTATTACAACACTGGGTCTTCTCTTTGCGCAGCATGGAAACTTTGATAAGTTTCCCAGGGATTTTAATCTTGTAGGATGGGTAAAACCAACGGGATCCTCCCTTTTTCGGCTCTCCTTTGTTTTCTGCTCTTTCTTGATTTCACCGGTGGCCAATCCTTATCCACGTCTTGGGAAAACGGTGCTGTGGACCACCACTCTTCATCCTTGGGACTGGTGCCATGTAATAACTGAGACAACTTCGGGTAATCATTTCCAAGTATAGCTTGTTCTGGCAAACAGGTTATCAGACCAATTGTTAGGGTGGTTCCTGGGTCACGGGGATATTGTATTTGTACTTTTGCTGTGGGGTATGCTTTCGTATCACCATGAACACAACGTATAGCTACAGATCCATCGATTGGGCCAATACGGGATCACAGGTCTTGAGGTCGGACTACGCTGTGCAGACATCCTGTATCAGACAGAGCGGTCACTGGATGCCCATTCACTGATAATGTGCAACGATAAGGGGGTGGTTTTTTCTCTGAAGGAGAGCAATAGTAGGTGCGGACCATCCATATTTCCATAGGTTCTTCTTTCTGGGACAAAACCGGGCGATATGTCCCATCCCTCCACCCTGGAAACATTGGGGACCCATAGAAGGAGGTCAGATGATTGGGGTTCTGGGTACAATGGTTAGGGGCTCAGGCTTCTTAGCTAGCGGTGGACGAGGAGTACGATGTGTTCCGGGGCCCCCTGTTTTCCCAGTCGGTTCCTCTCGCCCCTTTTGAATCTCTTGGGCTCTGGTGTAGGCACTGGCGATTTCCACTGCGGTTTCAAGGGTTAAATTAGCCTGTTAGCGCACCCACCTCTGAATAGGTGGGTGGAGACAGGACAAGTATTGTTCCAAATATATTTTGCCCATAATCCCGTCCTTATCTTTAGTAGCCTGTTTTAACCATCAATCGCCCATAGATGTAAGGCATCTTGTTTCTTCACTGAACAAGCCACTGTGGCATTTGCGCATTGCTATTTATGGGTACCAGTTGCAAATTGGTCCATTTCCCTCATAGAAAGGAATGATTCGTTATTACAGAATTACACAGCTTTTAAGGAAAAGTTAAGAAAACTGTTTGACAGGTATTCCTTCATGCAGTCCGTATATACAGAACTACTGAATCTGAAACAGGGCACAAAAGAGCTAATGACGTACATATCCACTTTTAACAGATTGGTAGCAGAAGCAAGATGGCCAGAAGAAAAACGTAGTGCCTTGTTTTACCGAGGCTTAAAGAACAAACTAAAAGATCTATTAGCACAAGTGGTAGATCGTCCCGAGTCTTGCAATGCCCTTATAGATTTAGTGGAGAAATTAGATCACTGAATGACTTAAAGAAGAAGAGAAAAGGGGTGCTCAGAGGCGCGTCCTATCATTTACAGAGAGAGGAAACACGATCCGGAGAAAATCATAGACTAACAAGAACCCATGCAGATAGGGAGCATTCTCTGCCCTATTAGTGAAGAAGAAAGACAGAGAAGGTGTGACAAGAAACTATGTTTGTAATGTGGAAAACAAGGACATTTTCTTAGGGAATGTCCGGTGAAACCAAAGAAAAGAGGAAATCCAGAAAACTAATAAGCCTGAAGTTTGAGGAGACAAAGGCTTCAGGTGGGTCTTGATTGATAGTCTCACAACAATTTGTTCAAAGAGACGTTGTCTCTCCTCCACCTCTGCACTTTTACCTGCCTTCTGAGTTGGAATGGGGTCAATAGGTTTTGGAAGTACAGCTAATGGTAGATTCAGGGGCCACTGGCAATCTGTGGTTCCTACACTACAATTACAACAGCAAGCCTTAGAGTAGTGGCATAGCCATCCCCTTTTTGAACATCCTGGGTACAAAAAGACCATAGCACTTTTTAAACAACAGTTTTGGTGGCCCAATAAGGCTAGGGATACCAAACAGTTCGTTCAAACCTGTCATGTGTGTGCACAGGGAAGGCAACCCATCAGGCCCCTGTAGGATTACTAAATCTATTGCCCACTGCCCTAAGCCATGGGATACTATATCTATGGATTTCATTGTTGAGTTGCCAAAGACGACACAAGGCAACACAACGCTCCTCATAATCGTGGATTTGTTAACCAAGATGGCCCAATTTATCCCAGTAAAGGCAATACATACGTCCAAATTTCTAGCTTCTCTGTTTCTACATGGTCTTCCCTCTGTTATTGTGTCGGATCGGGAATCTCAATTCATTTCCAACTTTTGGAAGGGAATGGGTACCTTACTACAGAAAGACGTTAGGTTTACCTACAGCCATCACTCACAAACTGATGGCCAAGCTGAGAGGGTAAATCAATGTTTAGAACAATACTTAAGATGTCAACTTTTGCACTCTACAACAGATTAGGACACGCTCATATGGGTGGCTGAATTTTCTTGTAATACCAGCTGTCACTCTTCAACTGATTGGTCCCCTTATGTCACGATTCACTCCCTGTGCTCTTTTGCCCACCACCAGGGGGGCAAATTGTGGGGTGTTCCAGTGTTCTAATATGCCTCCAGACACTCCCCTGTATGCATATTCTGACTTCCAGGCATTTGGACATCATTTAGGAATTGACATCCATTCCCAATTTATGCCGGGTTTTGTGGAAACCAGTATGCTCATGCTGGAAACTCTATTACATAGAATTCCCTGATCTCTGCTTCGTCTCCACCCCTACAGGCCAAGGATGGGTGGAGAAATTCAGCTCACCTGTGGCTGGCTGCTGCTAGCTGCTCACACCTGATGCAAATGATTACTGTGAGCTCTTTTAAGCCCCAGCTCCCTTCAGGCCAAGGTTGGTCATTGTAGCTGTTTTGCGGGCTAATAGCCACTTTGAACAAAATCCAAGGTATAGCTCTATTGCTTGCTGTCAAGTTGCCAAGTCTACAACTGTCCTTGTAGAGAAAGATCTGCAGTCTTCACAGAATTTAATTACATCTAAGATTCTTGAATTACAAGAGAATAAAATGTTTCAGAACAACTTTGCCACCTCTATGTTAGCCTCCTTAGAAATGGAGAATAAAGCCTTGCACTCTCTTTTGTGTTGCCCTCAGAGCTAGTCCAGCGATTGTGTAAATAATACTGTGACTACTGTGACTGATCACTCAGATTCCACTCAGAAAAGCCACAGTACCTTGTCTCACAGTGCAGTTAATCAAAGTATGTGTTTGAAGTCGGAATTTTCTAACTCCTCTGGTGTTCTGTCTTCTAGTGCAAAATTACATCTAGGCGCCACATCTGAGATGTGTCCCTTCACTTTTTAGGAACCCCAAATGCTAGGCAAAACCCAAAACATCTCTTTGCTTTCTTTTCCTGGTAGTGAAGTCAGTTCTATCTCCGAGATAACCCAGGCCATGGACATACTGACAAAACCTGAACCCGGGACCCAGATAATCCCTGATCTGATAATATCCTTTGATTCAGACCACACTCTTGATTCAACTGCTGTGACTAAAGCCAAGGTCCTCATTGAGAAGGAACACAATCCTGACCCTTTGTTTGCTCTCTTGCCTTCAAGTACACCACATATTGAGAAGTCAGGAAATATTACTCTCTGCTCCGATGCACCTGTACCACCTTGTAATGCAGAAAGAAATGAAACAAGCATTTACAATGCAATGGTTTCGCCTTTGGAAAAGTTAGAGCTATTGGCATTGTAAATGACAAAATTTGTATTTATGTGTTGGTTTTGAAAACAGATAAATAAATGGCATTGTCATTTACATTGCCATTAGCTTAATCTCTCGCAAATGTGAGACCTGTTGTACCCTACGGACGAGCTCAGCAGACAGCAATTACTACCACACAAACACCCAGAGCCACACACACACACCCAGAGCCAGCCACATACACACACCAAGAGCCAGCCACACACACACACCAAGAGCCAGCCACACACACACACCCAGAGCCAGACACACACACACACACACCCAGAGCCACACACACACACACCCAGAGCCACACACACACACACCCAGAGCTACACACACACACACCCCCAGAGCCACACACACCTCCAGAGCCACACACACACACCCAGAGCCACACACACCCACCCAGAGCCACACACACACACACACCCACCCACAGCCACACACACACACACACCCAGAGCCACACACACACACCCAGAGCCACACACACACACACACACCCAGAGCCACACACACACTCAGGAGAGCAAGCACAGCGAGGGGGCAGGGAAGCAAGCACAGCGAGGGGGCAGGGAAGAAAGCACAGCCAGGGGGCAGGGAAAAAAGCACAGCCAGTGGGCAGGGAAGAAAGCACAGCCAGGGGGCAGGGAAGAAAGCACAGCCCGGGGGCAGGGAAGCAAGCACAGCGAGGGGGCAGGGAAGAAAGCACAGTCAGGGGGCAGGGAAAAAAGCACAGCCAGGGGGCAGGGAAGAAAGCACAGCCAGGGGGCCGGGAAGAAAGCACAGCCAGGGGGCAGGGAAGCAAGCACAGCCAGGGGGCAGGGAAGCAAGCACAGACAGGGGGGCAGGGAAGCAAGCACAGCGAGGGGGCAGGGAAGCAAGCACAGCGAGGGGGCAGGGAAGCAAGTACAGCCAGGGGGCAGCAAAGCAAGCACAGCCAGGGGGGCAGGGAAGCAAGCACAGCCAGGTTTCCAGTGCTTGGCTATTCTGAACAAACCACACGTGAGGGTGTTACCATCATAAATTGATTACTGCAAATATTACTCTCATAAATGTATAGCTGCTAGCTCCAGTAATGTGGATGCATATAAATGTTGATATATTTTAAAAGGAAACATTTATACAATTAATTTTTAACAGTTTTGAATTATTCCTTGATCAATTCGTACTGTGATAACTACTTGTACTTTTATGCATTTACTAAATGCGAATAAAGTTATTTGACTGATTGATTGACCTTTGTACCAGCGTCAGAGAAACACTCGACATTACCTTTAATACGTGGCTCACACCTGTGACACACCTGGCACATTTCCTCCTTGCTTAGTTAAAATGCCCCCTAAACGCCCATAATGCGTCACATGATGTTATGACGTGAAACTCAGGGCAACATGCTGCACACCCAAGTCCAATGGTGCATACTTTACTTTTGGTGTGGGTGGGTAGCGTGCATACCTGCGGCCTGACATGCTGTCCAGGTGGCACATGGGACACGGGGTGGCAAATTAGGTAGGTGTCGGGGTGGGAGGGACAGTGTTTGTTTATCCCGCCCGTGGCCCATGCTGTCCTACTGCGGTGTGTAAAGCCAAACGGCGCTGCGCTCTGCTGCATGCGCCAACCATTGTTTTGACTGAAAATGCAGTCGGTTTCGAAAACGGAGCTTAGCGCCTCGCCGCAAACCGAGAAGCCGTCTCACTACACGTAAGTGCAGCTGGCAGGAGGGGGCGGGGAGAGACCCAGGGGGCAAGGGCCCCCGGGGCAGACAGAGATGTGCGAATACAGCGCGGCTCCCCAGCGAAGGGGGCGGGTACACCTCCGCTGGGCAAAATGGTGCGACTTCTTGACAGTTAATTATCAGGAAAAAACGACATTAGAAAACGGAATGAGGTAGCGGGCACTTTTTAGGCCCTTCGCAGATTTTTAAAAAGCATGTCGGTGCCCGGGGAGGGGCTGTCGGGGCGCCGTTTGCAGCGGCTGGGGAGTCTGCCGTGCACGGTCCCCGTCTTCAATTCTCCCTCGGCCCCATTTGCAAGCAGCGCTCTACGGCGGCGGCGTAGCGTAGCAGCTGCTGCTTCCAACAGGGCTTCCGTTCAGCAGATACCCCACCTGCTCTTCGTGAATCCCTGCACAAACCCGGATCAGCAGTAGGAGTTTTTTGGCAGCTCCTCGGCAATGTGCTGTTTTACTGACCAAATATGCATGTTTTGCCACAAAAAATGCCACGTTCCTTTCAAACGCTGCAAGTGCACGCATTTCCAAACACATCTTTAAGGAGTTCCCCCTCAGATACTCGATTATTACCCATGCATTATAATTATAATGAATATTTGGGGTAAATTCCTTGTGCTACTACCATCTGGATCGAGGCCACCCAGGCAGAAATTAGGAAGCACGCTACACGTTGCATTTAATAAATTTCCCTCAGCGCATTCGTTATTAAGAGTTGAGCGGTGTCTAACCACAGCTTTAATGTGTTTTTTTTTCGTCCGCGCCTGTGAGAATCACTGTTTTATGTGCAGAAAAGTACACGTAAACACTGAGTGGTTAGCGGTTGTATTAAGTATAGAGACGCGCTTTTTTAAAATGTCAACAGAAATAGAAGACATATACCACACTACATTGCTAGTAAAGATGTGTATAATGATGCCTGTAAGTATGCAGCACATCTGTCTGTAGTATAACTGCAGATGGGCGAGCGTCCTTTCAGATCACTGACTGATGATTCCTGTGATGTATGTAGGGTACTCGGAGACAGGACCTGTTCTTTTTGGGAAGGCAACGTACGTACTTTTCGGAGTGGAGACGCAGCCATACATGCCAACATTTTAAACCTGGCGAGAGGGAGATTTTGAAGTTAAGTTGGGGAAATTGATTTTTCCAAATGGCGTGCATTAAAGTAAAGGGAATTTTAATGAGTTGGAAAACACCTAAACTAAATCCAATATTTGGGTTTAAAAAAATCAAGTCTAACCGGAATCTGGTTTGTTGGCATGTAGCCGTTGCACAATCTTTAATTGGGCTTTTAAAAGGACGATCTATTAGCAGCGCTTATTATTTCAAGACTGACCTCGGGATGCCTTGCTAGTCGAAGAATACAACAAGTCAGGTCCCGGGCCGGCAGCCAATCACAGCGCGGCCCGGGGAATGACGCCACAGGGGTATCCCGGGCCGGCAGCCAATCACAGCGCGGCCCGGGGAATGACGTCACGGGGGTGTCCCGGGCCGGCAACCAATCACAGCGCAGCCCGGGACACATGGCATAAAGGGGCGGGACTTACAAAAAGAGTCAGAAACGCCCACGATTCGCGTTCTGACCGGGAGAAAGTGATTGACGCTGATGTCTTCCAATGGCTAGCCTCCATTTATGGAGCTAGACAATGGAAGACAGAGGCGGAACCAAAGCCCCATATCTAGGACATAAGATTTCGCCCTGGGCGGAGCAACTGCTACGCAGTTGCTACGGCCAGGGCGAAACCTAAAAATGTCCAAAGACCAAGTGATCTCTGACCTGTTTCCTCTGACTAAGACATGTGAATTGCCAAATGGTAAAGGGAGTCTGGTCATCAGAGACTCTAAGATAAGCAGTATTCTTTGCCATCCCAAAGAAAGCGCTTCAGTGTGTTTTAATGAGCCAAGGAACTGTGAAGATTTCAATATTGACAATAGGGAATCTACTGTTCAGGGGCTATCACCATTCCTAGAATTTAAAGTCCGTCATCCCTGTGCCTCTCTGTTATCAGCTTGTCTTTTTGCAGAGTCTCCAGAATCCTCAGCTGGCCTGCTGATCTCAGAGTCTTCAGAATCCTCAGCTGGCCTGCTGATCTCAGAGTCTTCAGAATCCTCAGCTGGCCTGCTGCTTTCAGAGTCTCCAGAATCCTCAGCAGGCCTGCTGCTCTCAGAGCCTCCAGAATCCTCAGCTGGCCTATTGCTCTCCGAGTCTCCAGAGTTCTCAGCCGCTCTGCTGCATTTGAACTTCAGCCTGCAACCTGCATGCCTTCAGAGCCAGAAAGTCTGTCCTGCCTGCAATGTGAGCCCGAGCCTGCAGCCTGCCTGCTGTGTGAGCCAGAGCCTGCAGGCTGCCTCCCACCTGAGCAGGAGCCTGCAGCCTGCCTACCATTAGTACCCGAGCCTCCAGACTGCCTGCATTCAGAGCCCAAGCCCTCAGCTCACCTGCCTACTAAGTCAGAGCTTCCAGAGTGCCTGCTTTTGGAGCCAGCGTTTCCAGACTGCCTTCTTTCAGCACCAGAGCTTCCAGGCTGCCTGCCTTCAGAACCAGAGCTTCCAGGCTGCCTGCCCTCAGAGCCAGAGCTTCCAGCCTGCCTGCCTTCCGACCTTGAGCCTCTATCTTGTCAACTTTTTGACCCTGTGCTTCCAGCTAGCCAGGATTCAAAGGTATCAGCACATATACATTCAGAGACTGAATCTCCAGCATCAGAGATAAAACTCTCAACCTGTAAGCCTCCAGGGCCTGGGTCTCCTGCATACCTGCATGTGAGTCTTCTGTATGTCTTTATCCAGGGCCAGAGCCTCAGGTCTGCTTCTCGTTGCCTCCTTTGTTTTCAGCCAGTTTGCCTTTGACCTCTGTGCCTCCTGCCAATCCGTTATATGCTTTTGACCCTACAGTCAGTCTTCCTTTGTTATCAGAGTGCTACTCTAGCCTGTTTTCATCAAGACTTCCAACACCTTTAATTCAGGCTTCTAAGCCCCAGTTACTGGATTTGTACTCCTCAGGTTCTGCCTTCAAAACTGCTGTTAATTTACAGCCTATTATCCTACCCTCCAGAACATCACATTTTTCCTGCAGTCCTCTGGTATCTTGCACTACATCTCTGATGGAAATTGACATATTTCAAAGCAGGAAAGGCTTTAAATCCAGTCCCAGATTCCGGGAGACAGTCGTTGGAGGGGTGTACTGTCACGATTCACTTGAATTTGAATTTACAACAATTTATATAGCGCACTTATACCATGCGGTTTCATTCACTCAATGTATTCTTATGCCCATCACCAGGGCGCCGAATTGTGGAGCTTTCCAGTGTTCTAATATGCCTCCAGACACCCCGCTGTATGCATATCCTGACTTCCAAGCATTTAGGAATTGACATCCATTCCCAATCCATGCCGGGTTTTGTGGAAGCCAGTCTGCTCATGCTGGAACCTCTATTACCTAGAATTCCCTACTCTCTGCTTCGTCTCCGTCGCTGCAGGCCAAGGATGGATGGAGGAATTCAGCTCACCTGTCGCTGGCTGTGGTTGCCTGCTCACATCTGATGCATATGATTACTGTGTACTCTTTTAAACCCCAACTCCCTCCAGGCCAAGGTTGGTTATAGTAGCTGTTTTCCGGTGAGACCGAATCTTGTTTCCAGTGTTTCCTGAGCTTTTGATATCCTTGTTTCCAGTGATTCCTGAGCTATAGCTATTCCTTGTACCTGAATTGGCACTGCCTGCAGTGCTAGCTTGTTTCCTGAGTTCCTGAGCTCTAGTTATTCTTTGTCCCTGTTCCTGTTCCTGGGCTTCAGCTATTTTCTTGTTCCTGATTTGCACTACTTGTAGTGCTCTCTTGACTCCTTGTTTCATGAGCTGCAGCTATGTACTGTTTCCTTGAACCAGTACTGCCTGCAGTGCTACCTTGACTCCTGAGCTATGGTAATGTCCCTGTTTCCTGAACTAGCACAGCCTGTAGTGCTACCTTGTGACTCCTGAAGCTTTGGTAATTTCCCTGTTCCTGATTAGCATTGCCCGAAGTGCTACCTTGACTCCTGAAGCTTTAGTAATTCACTGTTCCTGAACCAGCACTGCCAGCAGTGCTACCTTGACTCCTGAGCCTTAGCTCAATTCTTGCTCCTGCCCCAGCACTGGCTTCTATGCGGCTTTGTTTTCTTGATTCCTTAACCTGCACTATTCTAGTGTACCCTTGTAGCCTCCCCTTCTGTATATCCTTCTCCAGTCCCCGCTATCTTCCCATTTCCTTGATTGCAGTTCCTAGTTTACTGTCTTTCTATTCTGCTGCCTTGCTTCCGTTGCCTTGTATGTTTGTTACCTTCTTTCTGCCAAGTGTGCACTGTGATTTCCTTCTTTCCCTGTTACACACTCCTCCTTGCTAGCTCCTTGTCTATTGTGCTTGTGTTTAGTTCTACCCCCTTGCTGTTAATACCTTGCGTGTTCCTGTTTGATCGCCAGGATCTGTGGGCACAGCTGACTACCTAGGTGGTGTTTCTCGTTCACTGTGAGTATTGTCTTTGAGTTGCATTTAAAACATCACCATAGGTATAAGCTCCACAGACCCTGCCTTTGCATGCATATCCTATATGTGGGTATTTGCAGTCAGTATCAGTAACAGCAATTGTGGGTGAGAAACTTACTGATATTCAGTCTTACCGTGTGAAGCTCCTGAGTGCTTTACCCCACACTCTCCTTTATTATTGATGTTGTTTCATATATATGTCTTGCACATTCGTCCTCGGTGTAGTTATTCTGAATGCTGAATTGCCTTGTGAGCGCCCTTCCTTTCTGAGTCTTATCCATCTTGTTCACTTGTACAGGCTTCCCCTTTGGATCCCTTTTTCGTCTCTGACTCCCTGTATGATCCTGGGCAGCGCTGTACTCCACTTTCTGTGTACATTTTCTACCCAGTTCCCAGTCCTTGCCCAAGTCCCTGACTGTGTTCCCACATAGTCCCGGACTGTCCCTGACAACTTTCTATTGTAATTATGGTTTTCACCCCCAGTCTATGCGGCACCTATTCCTCTTTCTCATCCTACTCCTGCGGCTCTTGACTTTGTGAAAAATCTGCATGACATACAGAAGGTAGCGGTGGAGAACCTAGAGAGAGTTAAGAGGGTATATAAGAGAACGGCGGATCTCCATCAACGCATGGAACCTATGAATGCAATAGGGGATGAAGTATGGTTATCCACTAAGAACATCACCTTAAGGCGATCTTGTAAAATCAAACCCCGCTTTATTGGCCCATACAAGATTTGTAAAATCATTAATTCTGTTGTCGTGAAACTAGACCTTCCAGCGTCCATGAAGATACAGCCTGTATTCCATGTCTCCCTATTAAAGCCTGTGGTGTCAGGAACAGATATAGCGGATCATCCGGCTCCTGTAATAATTGACAATGAACCTGAATATGAGGTCGAGGCTATCATTGATTTGCGAAGGGTGAGACGCAAACTGCAATATATCATCCACTGCAAAGGTTATGGTGTAGAAAACCGCGCTTGGGAACCTGCAAGCCATGTACATGCCCCACGGTTGCTGCGCCTCTTTCACAGACGGCATCCTGAAAAGCCTAAAATTGTGGGGGGGGGTGTACTACCATGCATGCCAGTCCCACTGCGAGGTATCGCGGGTACTGGCAGAGGTGTATAAAACTCCTCTGATCCTGCACTAGGATGCTTCGCATTCTAGTGCTTAGGATCATGGAATACTCACTTCCAGGTCCAGCCTGAAGCTCTTCTGGTTCACCGTTGGGGGTTCGGAGTTTCCTGTTTGCGTAGCGCATTTCCTGTGTTCCTCCAGGTGTTCACAAGTCCAGCGCCAGATCCAAGACTCTCTCAGGCATTTGTCGAGCCCTGCGCCAGGTTTCAAACTCCTCGTCGTCTCTGGCGGTTTGGCCATCCTGAAACAAAGAAAAGAATCTGTCAGCAGACGGTAACATCGTTTCACGCTATAACTTAGTGTTTATGTTGGGGGGGGGGCGTGGCTGATCTGAGCAGCGGAATGGCCACACTCTAGAGCGGCTCCGCCGGCCGAGACTCCCCTATCCGAGATTTATCCGTCAAAATACACGTTAGACACCTGTCCAGTGCAACATACACGTCGATACTTCAGCCATGCAAGATTCAACGGATTTTCTGCTGGGGGAAGGTAGAGTTAAAGCTGCGGCCGCATCGTTGCTTAGAGGCCTATCATCAGACCCATTAGAAGACGCCGGGGACTAAAGTACGGACTTTACCCGGAGAGCGGACTGACATCACCGGAGAGTCGGCCCTGTGGAGGCGGCTGTGGCGTGTAAAGACACAGACAACTCGAGATCGTAACACCGGGGTGAAGCGGACTGGAGGTGGTGAGATTCAGCGTGCATTCAGGTTTTATTCAAAGGCACGCCATCCTGCCGACAAGAGCAGCAGTCGGCGTGAGAAGACCCGGCCGGGAACGGCGCTCCTCGCTGGAACTTACTGAGATGGTAGTGGATGGCGCAGAGGTAACCGGGACGGTGACGAGACAGACGGCGCCCTACGGGCACAGAAGCAAGCGGAGGGGTGAGTGACGGGCGATCACCAGGCGCCCGATGCCGGGTGAAGATAGGGAGATTGTAGCCTGAAATGCCGCCATTTTGTGGATATCGGTTGTGATGCGCAAAGGAGAGAGTCTGCCTGCCAGCTTAAGAGAAAGTGGGTGCAGTGGAAACAGTGATCTACAAAAACGCCTGTTTGCCTGAATTAGTGTTATTTCCCTTGACCTTGGGATACTGCTGAGTGGAATAAGCTATACCGGACTTGGAGAGGGCAGTTGTTTGAGGGTGCCAGACACATATATGTAAGCACACTGTCACTATTCCCTGCTGGTGGGCCTGTGTAGCGGCTAGTAGCTGGGCAACACAAGCTGAGATCTGCGTAAAGGAAGGATTCCTGCATTATTGTAGGTAGGGTATAATGTTCACAAGGCCTGCACTGTACTGAGGGGGTTACAAAGCATGTGGCAGCTGGCCCGCTCTACATAATATTACTGCGATGCCACGATCTCTACTATAGCGCTGGGTTACAAGACCAGTCTCTGGGTACATTATCTGGTGAGAAGGAAGACTGTGAGTCCTGGCACACATCAATAGGCCCATCGAGCTGGGTGCCCGCGTTGCGGTCTCATTGATATTGAGGAGGGACTGCTTTGACCGGGTTTGAGTCTGCGGGCGTGACTTAAGTTATACCATACAGACACACTGGAGAGGATACGCTAAGCTGGCTGCACCGTACAGGTAACTCTGGAGGTCAGTGAGTGGTGGTCGTTCCCGTAGGACAAGGGCAACGGTCACAGGTGGTGGAGGCGAAGAGGGGGAACGAGATTGGTTGCGACATCATTGGTCACACAGCAGAGGGACTGGCGGTGGCCAAACCAGGGCCGGCCCAATCAGCACTTAATACTAAAAGTCAGACCAGACCACAGTGATAGGGAAACCTGAAACGTGCCAGCCAAAGATAACCTTTGACAAAAAGTCCACTAAAACTGCAGACAGTGACACAGGCCAGCAGGAACAGCACGGAGACAACGCCACAGATCAGCCTCCTGCTGATGACATTAAGGAAATGTTTAAAGACCTAAGATCTAGTCTGCAAGGGATAGACTTCAAGATGGATTCCCTGGCGGAAAGAATGGAAAGAATCACACAACGTGTTGAGAAACAAGAAGGCCGCATGAGCGTTCTGGAGACCAGGGTGATGGAGACAGGAAAGGGTCAAACCAACATGGACAAGAAACTGGGGGGTATAGATGGAATACTGCAGTTAATAAGATAGAAGAACGAAGATTTGGAAGCTAGATCAAGGAGGAACAATGTACTCATTGCGGGAGTTGCGGAATCATCAGATACCCAAAATATGGAGAAATATATTGAGGAAATGATGAGGGACCTCTTTGGGCCGGACCTGTCCGCGATGTTTCTAATAGAGCGGGCGCATTGCTCGTTTTAGCCCAAGACCGAAACCAGATGCGCCGGCGAGGCCGATCATCGCAAGAGTCCTCAATTACAGGGACAGAGACACGATTCTAAGGCTCGCAAGGGAGAAAGGAGATATTCAATATAAAGGTAATCACATTGCTTTGTACCCGGACTACACGCTACCAGTTCAGACAGCCCGCAGGGAATTTATGCCTGCGAAAAAGATATTCCAACAGATCGGGACGAGATATGCTTTGATCCATCCTGCCAAGCTGAGAGTTCAAGGACCCGGTAAACCCACCTTTTTTACGGATGCTAAAGCTGCCCTTGCGTATGCCAAACAAATGGCGAAAGATCATAAACAACTAAGTGCGGCAAATGACTTGCAGGCTGGACACTCCATGAGTGACAATGATTGAGGTCATGGGTCATATACACTGGAATTGCAGATAAGTGTATAACATGGGTGGTAGTATTATGCTAAGTTACCGTTCTGTTTTCATGGTTGTTCAGTGGGAAACAGGGTTAAAGCGCTTGTATTCTTTGAGTCAGATGACTGAAAAGTGTTGATGGGCTGTTATTGAATAGTAAATTTATCGGTGCCTTGGACTGTGGTCACGTGTGGCAGTCTCGGCCACCCTACCAAGAGTGTGGGGGTGGTTTGCCAGCGACCTCACACTACCCCATGGGATGATTCCCTTATGTTTAACACTATGGATTGAATGTTTTTGGTTGGTGGGGGGAAGGGAGGGACATTCATAACCTGTTTTGAGGGTTGGTGTGGGTGAGGGGAGGGGGGGAGTTTTTGTTCTGCTTGTTGCGCCTGCCATGTCACAAATGGGTACTGAAGTGCGAAATGTTTCAGGATCAAACCAACTCATGTCTGTCACTAGTTCAGAGAGCCAGCCCTACTGCATGGCAAGAGGATATTGTACTGCATGGTCTGATCCCTGTATAGACGGGGGACGGACTGATAGGCCACAAGGATACCCGGCCCTTGCGGAGAATATGACGGACATCACATGTCTCTCATGGAATGTTAGAGGCCTAAATGATAGGAGGAAGGCGAAAATAATTCACTTTTACTTGATAAGGCATAAGGTGGTTATATGCCTCTTGCAAGAGACCCATTTTATGTCATCAAATATGACTACACTCAGGCACAACAGATGGGGGGAGGTAGTCGAAGCTAACTACTCTAATTATTCCAGGGGGGTAGCAATCTTAATACGAAGGGGACTGCATTGGAAGACCCTCACACCCTAATTGATTCTGAAGGTAGATATATACTGCTGCAGGGGTTGCTTTGTAACTCTCCAGTTGTGATAGTAAACACATACGGTCCTAATACGGATAACTCAAAATTTTTTCAGCAAGTCTGGCAGGGACTCAAAACGATGGGGAAGACAGCGGTGTTATGGGGGAGATGTTAATGTTGTGATTTCACTCTCAGCAGACAGGCAAGGGGTATCTCGTGATCACCATCCTAAAGCAGCAGCCATGTTGCAGTATATTGTGGAAGATTTACAATTGGTGGATACATGGCGATCTCTTCACCCAGAGGTGAGAGAGGGCACATGCGTAACACAACATCGGAATGCCTGACTGGACTATTGGCTGGTGTCTAGGGATCTACATACTTGGGTCACGGATGCCACACACCATCCACGTACATTCTCAGATCATGCACCCACTCAGATAAAATTGCAGATTCCAGCGCAGTACATACAACCGTTCAGTTTGAGATTTCCTTCCACGGCATTAAGGGATCAGGTTTTTCGGGAAGAACTTAGGGAGAAACTAGTCGAATATTTTGAGATAAATGAGGGTACGGTGGATTCGCCTGGGACTCTATGGGAGCCTTCAAGGTAGTCACCAGGGGATATTGCATGGCAATAAAGTCATGAGTATTAAGGGCTATATGTAGCACGTTACAAAACCTGGAGCGAGATTCAGAGTTTAGAGAGGGATAATCGGGAACGTCCATCTAATGCAACTACGGCACAACTTAGGGCGAAATTGACTGAATTTCAGGAAGAAGCAGAGAGGGAAACAGCATATTTGTATAAATAGGCTCAGGCCAGGTGGTATGGCGAGGGCGACAGGGCTGGGAAAACGCTGGATAATCTACTCCAAGCCCCAAGAGGTTCTGAGTACATTACTGAACTGTACACAGAGGCCGGGGAGATAGTCAGAACCCCTCAGGACATTCTCCGTTCTATGGCCCAATTCTACCAGTCATTGTACACAAATAGCACAGACCCGTCCAACTCGGACATCACTGATTATTTGGATTCCATTGCACTGGCGTGGTTTATCAACGGTGCAAGAGAGTATATGGAATTGCCTATTACTGTAGTAGATGTGAAACAGGTAATTTCTGGCATGCCGGCAGACAAGTCCCCGGGTGTGGATGGGCTCCCCGCTGCCTTTTATAAGGAATATGTGGATATTGTGGCACCTAGGCTTCTACAGGTCTATCTGGAAGCGATGGAAACAGGCTTACTTCCCCCCTCTTTGAGAGAGACCACTATAATAACATTACTGAAACCGGATAGGGATCCTACTAGACTGGACTCATATAGGCCATTATCATTGATTAATCTAGATGCTAAAATCTATGCTCAACTCCTGGCTGACAGACTGCAGCCAATGCTTCCACAGATAGCCCTACCAGATCAATCCGGGTTTATACCAGGTAGATCAACATCACATAATTTGAGAGTGATATTTGGTCTGCTTCATTACTTAGCACCACATGTTCACGCGGTAGCAGCACTGCTAGACTGTCACGTTTCTCCCCTCGGAAAGGTAGACACATGTAGTAATGTGTGGGGAGTATAGCTGAGACTACGGCTCCCATAATGCCTGGCGGAATGTGGCCCTTCCTTTCTCTCTCGTTTTCCTACTTTAACTCCTCCCTGTGTGGGATCAGGTGCTTGTCACCTGATATCGGAGTCTGACTTTCATCGGGATCACGGAGGAAAGGTCGTTCCTCGTCTGGATATCAATCTTCAAAGGGATAGCATATTTGTTTTGGAAAGCGCTCATCCGAGAGCGAGGTCGCTCTAAATCATAAACTTCGTCATTTTTCGAACGCGCTCAAAGGCGCAGTCATTTTTCTATCAAACACAGTGAGTCAGATGCTCATTCCGCGCTAGACCATAGTTACCGCATTTCATATAAACACGAATTGCGGAGATAAGCATGTGTGCGTGTTTTAAACTCTTGGTTAGCTGTAGGGAAATTCAGACGCTGTGCCCATAAATCGTTTCTTATTACTGGAAAGAAGTATTGTAAGCCTCAGAGTGTGCTGCTTGCAGGAGAACGAAGAATATGGCAGCAAAGGGCTGAGCGGTCTACATTCTATTTTTGTTTCTACTTGTATTATTTTTGGGGCATCTATAGTTCAAGAGACAGCATTCAGGATATCAACAAAACCATGAGTGGAATACCAAAAGCCAAGGAGCCGATTGAAAGGCTCGGATTTCAGAGCAGATACTAGGAAACAATCACTGTTGGGAGCCTTTGGTTGGAATTCAAGAACACATAAGTCTTCCTGGAATACTTGCACGACCCTGTTGTCCTAAAAGGAGGCCTGCCTGGTTACAGATAAGTTCCTTACAAACTGGTTATATGAACACCATAATATTGGTATATACTGCTGATATTTATCACTGAAGGAAGTGGTAAAAACATTGTTTGTTTTGTTTTCTTTATTTTTCTATTTTTGAACCTTTTTATGGGGTATGATTGCGGCTGCAATAGATGTAAGTGTAATCTTGTTTATTTCACAATATGCAGGGATTTATGTGTGTTATGTTGTATTTCAATTCACAGGAAGCACGGCTACCATAGAGTGAAGTCTACATTATCCCAGTCAAGGCTTCATTGTTTTGCCAAGCTGCTGCATCTTTATGGTTTCTTTGTCCCTTTTTTCCCTTCCCCTGTTATGGTATAATCTGTTGAGTTTCTGCATACTCACAGGTGGTTCCATATAAGGGTAGGAGAAAGTCAGCATCGTTCATTGCTCCCACTGTACCCGGCTGATCAGGCTAGTGGTAACCTATTCTGTCATGACATAGACGCCACCAAAGTGTTCAACTCTTTGGAGTGAAAATTCCTATTTGCCCTACGGACCAGATTGTGATTTAGCCCTATCTTCATTAAACAAATACAAGTAATATACACTAACCCGATGGCGAGAGTGCGGGTGAACGGACAGATATCAGACCCGTTTGTCATAACTACGGGGACGAGACAGGGTTGCCCTCTCTTGTCCCTACTCTTCGCAATAGCCACTGAGCCATTGGCTCACTTCCAGAGGGCTATCAATTTCTATGTATGCGGACGATATGACGATTTATCTAGTAAACCCTAAAGACAATTTCGATATCGTCACGAGAGAATTGATTAGATATGGGGGATTGACGGGGATTCAGATAAATTGGGCAAAATCAGTAATGCTCCCGCTCACAGATAACACGATTCAATGTGACACAGAATTCCCTATCAAGTGGGTGACAGGTGAAATGAGATACTTGGATATATGGATAAGCAGATCTCTACAAGAATTATGGCTAGCGAACTACTGTAAAGTGATAGATTGGATGGAAACTAAAATACTGAGATGGAAGCGCCTACCGCTTTCTCTAACTGGGCGAATTGCAATCACGAAAATGGTTATACTCCCAAAGTTGTTGTATCTGTTTGTCAACATCCCTATGCCCTTGAACTCTAACTTTTTTAAACGGCTACGTACCGGGATTCTTGACCTGATATGGGCGGGCAAACAACCCCAGGTATCCTGGAAGCTCTTAACTCTCCCGCTCTCTCAGGGAGTTCTGGGGGCCCCTGACTTTGAGCTTTATGCTTACAGTGCACAAGCACAGTATTTACATTTCTGACAACATCCCACTCTGTACCAGCCTCACGTGGCAATTGAGCTAGATATGGTCGCGCCTACCCCTCTTCCTGCAGTAGTGTATCATCCATGTAAGCGACCTCACTCAGATATAAACACTGTGGAAATGATGAGGTGGGCCTGGAGAAACATAGCGAAGAAGGCAGGACACAAAGAACTATATGCCCCATCTATGCAACTGGGAGGCAACCCGCTGATTGGTAGACTAACGGATAAGGCAGTTACTAAACGAGCAAGGAGGTGGGGTTTACTGGTGGGGCTGGACTTGTACCCTGAAGAAGTATTTTTATCCCTCCAGCAGATGTGTGAGCCTGATCAACCCTCTTCTTCTGATATGTTATTATATTACCAAATCAGGGCGGCATGCAAGGCGAGATATGGCGAGTTTCCAAAAGCTCCGGCTCCTCTACCAGCCCTAGAAAATATTCTGGCCAATCATTCCCCCAGGAAGTTGATAACAAGAATTTATAGCATAACGCAAGAGACATCTCCTATTGTCTTGACTGCATCAAAAGCGGAATGGGAGAGGGAAGGGGGTATTACTATTACAGACAAACAATGGTAGTTCTGCTGTTCCCAACTCAACATCTTTTGCCAAATTATAGGTTTTGACGTAAACATTTTAATTATTTGCACAGAGTTTATCGTACACCAATTCAGCTACATCGGATGGGGTTGGAAGAAGATACGAGATGTTGTAGATGTGGGGCATATGACGCAACCTTTGTCCATTTAATGTGATACTGTAAACCCGTAGCGCGATTTTGGACGGATGTGTTTGGGCATATTGGTAACATTACTGGCGTAACACTACAGATTACACTTCTGGTGGCACTGCTGGGCTTTGTGCTGGAAGTCCCTAAGGGTGCCAGTAAACTGACATCTATACTACTCCTGCTCGCTAATCGTCAGGTCGCAATGCATTGGAAAAATCGCATCCACCTACCATAGCAGAATGGATAAATGCAGTTGTATACTGTAACGATCAATTATCAACCTATTGGGAATTGATGCCTAGTAGATCCAGACCCTTGGATATATGGGCCCCTTTCGTAACCTGACTGGTGCAGGGAGGTTCTAACCTCCGAGTTGTCCGTACATTTTGAACGCCCACAAGTCTACTGATATATTTCATATTGTATCCACCCAGTCTTATCAACAGACTCGGGGTTAGTTCCTAGTGCTTACGTAGATATGAACCCTTGTGACAGGAAGTGTACAGATGTAGGCGGGTGGATTTTATGAGCATTGGTTGTAGATTTGTGTTGAGGTTATAAATTTGATGACCTGGCAAGGGGAGGCGGGGGGTTCCGTGTTTTATAAAATTAAAGATACAATAGTTACAAGTTTGCTTTCAGAATTCGCAACATGTGCATATCGACAAGAAACAGTGTGATACTTTATAATTCGCTGCCGATCCCCCGGGACGTCGGTGTCAAAGCTGTGTTCCATGTGATTTAAATGTTCAATAGAGCGCTGCTGGCCCCAGGGTTGTTGGCAAACAGCAGTGTCACCTGTGAAGATTGCAATAAAGGTGTTTTAAAAAAAACAAAAAACAAAACTTTGTGTTCATATTAAAATGTGATTTATACTTACCGTTGGGAACCAGGTCCCTGGAGATCCGTTTTCTTTTGGCCCTCTTGTATTCCTGCGACTAAAAGGAATACCATGTCATGACCACCTATATTATTTAGATAAGTTGAGGACTGCTCTAGAATAGACAGCGTGTATATACTTTGTGTTAACCAGTTATTTAGGCACATAGAAAATCTCAATTCAAGATTCCTGTCTTAGGTCTGTCAGGTGGCTTCTCTTGTCGTGATAGCTATCCTCTAACAGAAGGGGTACCTTATTTTAATCATTCCAATCCTTTTGTTCTAGACCAAGACTATTGCAGTCTGCAAAACCACTCTACTATTCATTTAGCAGAAGAAGGGAACAACTAGATACGTAATGATGGTGCATTGTGTATATAATCATTCAATGGTGACATTTTCACTTACACTTTCTATCTTTTTCCAGGTAGGGATTTTTTCCTGGTTGCTTGGCCCTATCCTTGAGTGTGGGACATATTTTCTTTTCATGCCTACTTTCCCTTCTACCCCTGGTTTACAGTCATTGCTTTGACTAGATTGGGTATAGCAGTGATATAGGGAAGTCGGGACCTCCCACCCTTGCGGAAATGTGAGTAACTTGACAGTATATTTTTATTTAGAAGGATTGGTTGTTGCAGTCAAGAGGTTTCCATGGACCAGAATTCAAATGATTCTTCAAATTTGAAAGGCGATGTACTTTATTAATAATTAAAGGGATGGGTCTACAAAATGTTTTGTACATTTATGAGGGAGAGAAATAATATTTAAAACAGTACAACACACTATACTCTTTGTAGAAAGGAATTACTGAGAATAAATTAAAAAAAAGATAGACAATATTAAAGACTACTAATTTGTGCGGATCAGTAGTCAGATGGCATTAACACAGCTGCGATAATAAATTTTTTGATGCCAGTTAGTATCGAATTCAATAAATTGACAAGCAATATCTAATCTAATCGTGTATTTGTGAGAATGTGTCGGAAAAACACTTAAACAAATTATAAACTTCAACCTGAGAAATCAGCTTTTCAGTATTGTTGAGGTCTTCAATGTGCTGCTAATTAAAACAATTGCAGAGTAAATGTTGGTAACAAATTTTATTTTCAATAGATGAAGTCCAAATCAAAATAAATCTAAAAAAATACACAATTGGTTTAATATTTGTTTGAGGAACTGATTCTAAAAGTAAACAAATGAAAAAATATAGCAGCAAAGCGTTGTTAATGAAGATAAAAATACAGCAGAAATTAATTCTATGCTCATCATTAAGTTCGATTATCATTATTATTTTTGGGAGTAGCATAATGATTAAAGTGACATCAAATAGTTTTATGGCCATGTTCGCCAAAAGTCACTTACAGTCCTGTATCATATGTGACACCCATATAAAGAACACCCTAGGTTAATTCTATGATCATCATTATTTCTGGGAGTAGTTAAATGATTAAAGTGACACCTAACAGTATTATGACAGTATTATGGCCATGTTCACCAATAGAGACACTACTATATCATGTGTTATATTCATATCTGGAACATACAAGGTACTTCCCAACGGCCAGGGATAAAACTAGAATAGACCATCTTCGTAGTGAGATACACACACCAACAATCATGTTTCTCAATTGCCAAAAAGCAATACATGATATAGTAGTCAGACGTTAGAAATTGGGTGTCTAGTTGACAGAGGTATGCACCCTGTCCAAGTAGGGACCACAATCCTAGTCAGCGTAAGTCACAACACAACCTAAATTATCCTGTGCTCACCCTTTAGTATTTCGGGACCGAGCAGACAGGTTTAACTTAGAAGGCAATGTGTAAAGTATTTGGGAAAAAAACTCGTACAGTAACACAGTGAAAACACCACAAAAAGACTTAGACTTAGAAAAATAAAGAATATTTATCTGTGTAAAATAAAATAAAAACAACAAAAATCCAATGTGTAGAAGGTGAGGTATTGAATTTTGAAAAAATAAATGCAGTAATGCGCATAGAAGCAAGTAGCACTAAAAAGTTACGTTTAGGCAGTAGCGGCTGCTGTGAAAACAAAGTGGGGGGCAGCACGGGGAGAAAAACACAAACATTTTTTAAAGCACTTTCCTGCTGCCTAACGCCTCGGTCCTCTTCTGTTCCTTTCGACTCCCAGCAGGCTCCAAGACTTCCTACACCAATCCAGATGCTGCTCTCATGCCAGTAATACCCAGCATAAGAGCAGCAAAAGGATTGGTCTGAGTGGCCTGGTTTGCCACTCATTCAGGGCCTGGGAGCCTGTGCCTGTATCCACTCAGCTGTGCAAAACAGCTTGGGTCAAGACATCTAAATGCGCATGACGGGTTGGCTGTCCTAAGTCAGCCGGCCAAACCAACATGCAGATTTGCAGCAGTGCCACCACACCTCCTCCCTGCTGCTGTCAACGAGGATGGCCTGGCCTAGCCCCACCCTAGCCTTGGCTCAGCATAGAAAATTAAAGTGATGTTAATCTGTTTTATTATCATTTTATTTTTCCTTTTTTCACTGGTAAGAGCACTGGGGCGACGCTCATCCGCCTTAATGGAAGAGCCACCAATGACTTTAGGCCGCACTGGACTGGAGAAAAGTCAAAGGTCGTACCAACGACAATGGACCACCGGCCTGCATCAGAACCCATGCAGGCACCAGTGAACAAAGTACCTTTCCTGGTCACAAGCAATGAGATGTGTCAATCTTCTCCATGCAGTGAAGGTGATGCGTCAGTTTCCAAGATGGGTGGTGGAGTCAAGAGGCGTCAAACGATGCGCTGAATGATGCACCGGATTCTGCCACACAGTTGAGGGGATGCGTCGATCTCACCAGGCTGCAGCAACAGAAATACGCTGTCCAATGCGGCAAACTCTAGAGGCAACGAACGCTCTGGTTCGAAAGCAAGTATCTGGGCCACTTCCAGTGATCCAGGCACAGGAGCTGGGGTAGAGACTTTGATATCCCTGAGTCTCAAGGGTTGTATGACGGAACAACGCAGGGAAATACCCTGCATTCCTTTACCAAACATTTTTACCCTGCATTTTTGGGGAAACAAATGCTTTTACAATGTATGCCTTTAACATGCATAAATTAATGACTCAGGTCAGTGTATTGCATAGCATGCTGGTACCTGCAGTTCTCGATCTCAGGCGCCAATATCACCACAGTGGGCTCCGTACTGATGCAGTCAATAAACATGAAAAGTAACAGCCAAGTGGGCCTCCGGGCCTGGAACACTGTTAATTGTATATCTTTTACCCCCGCTGTGCCTCACCGACACGAGCAGTGTCTGTCGTACGGCCCCACAAAACATGCAGTGGCAAGTTCTCTGCGGCCAGGCTACCACATTCAAGAACAAAAACACAAGTTGCCCTGAGATGAGAACCAGCCAACAGCAGGGTGGTGAAACCATGGATTTATTTTGCACCAGTATGAAAGGTCCAGAGTTTAATATCAGTCCCATCGCGTTTCACAGCCCGATGGCTTCTTCATCAGGGGAAGACTGCACCTAAGCGGAAATGCTGCCAGCAGGTACTTATGCGCATGCGTTCAGTAAATTAATTACTAAGGTGAGTGTATTGCAAAGCATGCTGGTACCTGCAGTTCTCGATCTCAGGCGCCAACATCAAGCGTAATATTCCCCCACCTTCCTCTTCCTTCTCACATCCCCAACTGCAGCCTATCCCTCTCTTCCTAGATCAATTTACCCTGATTTCCAAGGAAGTTTTTTCCACTTTGCTTAAGAAAGTCAAATCAGGGTCACCCTCTGACAGCTGCCCTGCCCACATCTTAAGAGAGATTTTCTCCATTTTTTCTGAGCCCCCACTAACTCTCCTCAATAACTCTCTCACTCAGGGCATCGTCCCTGATCTGTTCAAAGCAGCCAAAGTAATTCCTATTTTAAAAAAGCCATGTGCTGACCCCACTTCCTTTTCCAACTTCCGTCCTATTTCCTTACTCCCGTTCCTGGGAAAGATTTTGGAGAACCATGTTACCACACACCTCAGTGCCTTCATTGAGGAGAGCCACTTCCTGGCTCCTCACCAAGCAGGCTTTCGCCCACTACACTCTATGGACTCTGTCGTCCTCTCCGTCCTGGACAAGCTCAGAGGGAGTGCTGACATCAACTCCCCCCAGGCTCTGGTCCTCCTCGATCTGTCCGCCACCTTTGACACAGTCGATCGTTCCATTCTTCTCGACCGTGTCGAGGGCGCCGGCATCCGGGGATCTGCCTTGGCCTGGCATACCTCCTTTCTAGAGAATCGCACACAGGCCGTTCAGCTGGCGGACTTCTCCGCTCCTACTCGCTCGGTTCTCTGCAGGGTCCCCCAGGGTTCCTCTCTTTCCCCTCTTCTTTTCAATCTCTATATCCTCCCCCTTATATCTGCTCTGCAAAAAATGGAGGTCACAGTATTTAACTATGCCGATGACCTCCAGCTCATCTTTAATCTTTTCCCCCTTTCAGCTTCAATTCTTAACTTTCAAACTATCATGACTTTCATCAGCGCATAGATGAATAGTAACCATCTAAAGCTAAACCCAGACAAGACCGAGTTGGTACTCACGGGTGGCTCCCCCAGTCCCTGGACCTCCGCCTTCTGGCCTCCCTCTCTCGGTCTTCCCCTTCTACCCTCAGCCTCTGTAAAAACCCTGGGAATCAAAGTCAGCAAGGACCTCACAATGCGTCCTCAGATCAGCACTGTGGTTTCATCATGCTTCCTGACTCTCCGAATCATACGCAAAATCTCTCGCTTTTTTTCCTTTTCAGCTCTCAAACTTATTCTCCTTGCCATGATCATGTCACGCCTTGACTATGTCAATGGCTTATATGTAGGTGCCCCTGCATACGAACTCCGGCGCCTACAACTAATTCAAAACCATGCTGCCCGTCTGATCTATCGACTTCCTAAATTCCACCATGTCACCCCCCTGTTAAAAACCCTCCACTGGCTGCCCATCCTCGAACGATCCCTATTCATGATAGACTGTACGATTTTTCTGGCCCTGGCTGGCACTGCACCAGCCTTTATCAATTCTAAAATTAAAGCTTACGTCCCCAACAGAGATCTGCGCTCCTCCTTGCAGCTTCTCTTATGTGTTCCTCGCTTTAGGAGGAAAAACTTCGGAAGCATGAGTTTCTCTACCTTGGCCCCCCTTCTGGAATGCCCTTCTCTTTTCTATCAGATCTACTCCGATCTACCTGGACTTTCGTAAAGCTCTCAAAACTTTCCTCTTCTCCCGCGCTTTCCCAGACTAAGTGGCCTCCTCTGCCCCCTCCCGGAGCTTTCCGTCCTCAGCGCCAAGAAACCGCACGGTGATCAAGCGCTATACAAAATGCTTAACTTCAACTTCAATATCACCACAGTGGGCTCCGTGCTGATGCAGTCAATAAACATGAAAAGTAACACCCAAGTGGGCCTCCGGGCCTGGAACACTGGTAATTGTAGATCTTTTACCCCTTCTGTGCCTCACCTACACGAGCAGTGTCTGTCGTACGGCCCCACAAAACATGCAGTGGCAAGTTCTCTGCCGCCAAGCTGCTGCATTCAAATACAAAACACAAAAACACAAGTTGCCCTGAGATGAGAACCGGCAAACATATCTATACTACTATTATAAAGCGAGAACTTGGAACCTTTGAGGCGGGTAAACTCCAGAAGTACACCACCAATCACAACACCCAATATAGCGTTGGAAAGGGGAGCTCCAGGAGATGGACATAGGCTATACATTTGTACAACATATACATTATAAAGGGCAAAGAACATTCGGGCTAAAGTAGTTCCTTGTGGGCGTTGTTCTGCTGTTAGGGAGTAGCATGGGCGTGTCAAACTAATGTGGGCGGTAACCTTGACAGAGGGGCATGTCCCAAAATGCATGACACTTCACTCGCTTACAGGGGCCAACCACACACAAAACACAGCCCCTTCAGGGGCCAAACACAAAGGAAAAACACAGCCCCTTCACAAAACACAGCGACTTCATGAACAACAGTTCCTTCACAAAACACAGCGACTTCATGAACAATCACTGGAGACATACACACCGATTTCTAGACAGCAATTTCAAATACAAACCTTTAAGCATTTATACGGCTTTCAATGGTGACCAAAACAGCGTTTTGGGAATGTTACTGAGGACCGACATTGTGATAGGGGCATGCCTCCAAACATTACAAGTTCGCTGTGTGGCATGGGCTGGCTACTCACTTCAAACATCGCTCACACATTCAGCGAATTCACCAGGGTTTGGATCCCACATAAACAAAGGGGCGCCTCTTCGTAAGAAAAAGGGGCGCGGAGATAGGGGCGCGGTACTACAAGTCACAGCCCACTACACAATCCGATCAGTGTCAGTCAAGTGACACCACACCAAAGGGGCGCGCCCTGCCCAAACTACCTATCATACTACATTACATAAAAGTTCCACTGTACTTGCCAAGAAAACTTTCCTACATTTTCACACATTGGTCCAACACGCACGTGACTACAAAAAAAAGAACAAGGATTGGTTGACGCACTCGGCACATTATTCCTGTCGTACGGACAAACGCATTCGAGGAAAGGAGCACTGTATTACCTGCGCAAAAGCGGAGATACTTTTAGACTTAGCGGTACAACAAACTTTCAACCACGGACCACATTATTAACGTCAAAAGGACAAACCCCTTCACGGAGGGCTCAATTATATTCAGGCAACAACGCGGACACAAATTAACAATTTTCAGCACTCGATTAAATGCGCAAAAGTGGACCCACTTTCACACTTAGCAGGAGAACAAACTTGAATGCAAGGAGCACATTATCAACGTTGTCACGAAAAAAACACTTTCACAGAGGGCTCAATTACATTCAGCCAACAACGCGGACACAATTTCACAATTTCCATGACATTAAACGTTCGCACTGGGGGCGGCCAAGAAAACAAAAAGAAGACGAATTGACTAAGCCTCATTTACAATGCCGAGGCATGATGGCTGGTAATTGACGCCGCTTTGCATTGCCTCGCAACAAACCTCTAACTTCTTTTCAAACCACAATCAGTGCTTCACTAAATGCACACATCATTTCAACAACTAACAACATGTCCATGGACTCGACAATTCTCGCTCCGGTGCCTACTCGATTCACGGGTTCACACTCTGCGACTCTGGGCAATAGCTTGCTTAATCTCCACAACGGCCCCTCGCGGCGGGATGCCTGGCTTTCACCTTGCGGATACCCTGCCGGGGTTATCTCACAGGGGAATACCAGGACGGGTTCCCTAAGCAAGCGCTTAGAAACCGCTCGGTGATTTGCGCTATATAAATTCCTGTACATTTACATTTATATTTACATAACAATAAAACCTTCACACACACATATGTGACAGTGCAGCATAAACCAACAAAAAAAGTCTCACACTTACACATAATTAAAAGGTTCTCGCTGGGGGCTGAAAAAAGGCAGACTCGAAGGCCTCGCTGTAATTGCTCCACAAAGGCAGACACACTTCCACAATTTGCACTACTTCAAAGGTTCTACAAGGGGGCTGCCAGTGAAAGGAAAACATGCCAAGATAAATAAGGCTCATTACACTTGAAATAACACACACGAATGAGCTTTCACGGACCTTTCCCTAATACCACTGTTCACTCAAAACAACAATAAAAATTGAGTACCAAAACACAGCGCAAAAAGCAAAACAAAACATTAATTACACTCCCTAATTGAAAAGGCAGACATAAGGGCACACAGTACAAACAATAACACCTCAAATTAAACTTACCTTGCAACATTTAAAAAACATCAAGCTTCTTTGGACCACAAACTTTAACAGTTCTCTCTTTATAATCTATACTACTATTATAAAGTGAGAACTGGGAACTTTTGAGGCGGGGAACCACAGCGCCAATCCAAACACCCAATACATCATTGGAATTGTCAGGGTAAGCAGATGGATATAGGCTATATATCTCAAAAAATATATGTTATAAGGGCAAAGTAACTTTTTGGGAAAAGTAGTACCTTCGAAGTAGCGCCAGCTAACGATGTGCATGCTGACATCACGGGTCGGCGGACAGGAGCGCGGAAGCCGGAAGCAACACCCTGCGAGGGCCGGAGCGCGGAAGTGACACCCTGCGAGGAGCGGACAGGAGCGCGGAAGCAACACCCTGGAAGGTTGGGAGCGTGGAAGCCACACCCTGCGAGGAGCGCCCAGGAGAAAGGAAGCGACACCCTGCGAGGCCCAATTCACATGGGGTAGGAGCGGCCAGCAGCGCGGGGAGGAGTGTCGACATCGTCATGCCCAGGGGAGCGCGAGGAGCGCCCAGGAGAAAGGAAGCGACACCCTGCGAGGTCCGGAGCGTGGAAGTGACACCCTGCCAGGTCCAATTCACATGGGGTAGGAGCGGCCAGGAGCGCGGGGAGGAGCGTCGACATCTACATGCCCAGGGGAGCGCGATGCTGGTTGAGTACCTCAAGCCTACCCGGACAAGGTCGGGACGGACTGCTAGTATATATATATATATATATATATATATATATATATATATATATATATATATATATATATATATATATATATATATATATATATATATATAATGTATTTGTGGGGGGAGACCCCCGAACTTACCTTAAATGCGTGGTAAAGGCATAAGTTGTAAAAGCATATGCATTCTAAATACATGTGTGGTAAAAAATACATGGTAAAGGTACAACGTGGTAAAATCCTTGTTATAAAGGCTGTAGCCCACTCTCAAACAACAGCAAGCAAACACGCTCTTGGAGATCACTTGGAAGAAGGCAGAGTCCAGCTCTCCTTCAGTAGAGTCACAGAGCAGCAGGCAGCAGGGCAACAAACAGAAACGCAGGCCCTTCAGATCAGCAGTCCAGTTGAGTCATTTCAGCAGCACAGTAGTTCTTCTGACAGTAGTTCAGGTGTAGGTCCAGATGTGTCTGATTTGTGTGGGCCAGGGCCCTAGCACTTATATCCAAAAGTGCCTTTGAAGTGAAGGTGACATAAAAGACTGGCCTCTGAACTGCACACAATCCCTTTGTGCCCAGTCCTGTCTGCCAGCCTAACTCTGGGGGTAAATCAGTGCTTTGTGTGTAGACAGGACACTAATATTGAAGTGTAAGTATCAGCCCCTCCCATTCCTCCCTGCCCAGAAAGACCCTTCAGAATGAAGATGATTGCTCATAATGCAGATGAGCCTCACCTTCCTGTATTGGTGGCTGTCTAGAGGAAATGCACAAAGTGTAGCTGTCACTCATACGTGTACAGCACAAAAGAGCGAAGAATAGAGAAATGCTAACTTCCATAATCCAAAACAGTAATGTTAAATACAACTTCACCAGTAAAGAGGATATATAAAAACCATTTCAAACATAAGAAACACAAGAAAGCTACTGACATCTGTCCCAGAGGTAAACATGGGAGCTGCCTTGTAACATCTTACAAGTACAGCTTTCCCTTGGGGCAAGGTAGGTAAATGGAGCTCAGAATTTGATAACACATATTTAAGTAAAGGTGGTATTTAAACTGTGTATTTGAAAATTCCATTTTAGAAAGTGGGAATTTTCTTACTTAACCATCCTGTGTGCCTCTGCCTGTCTGTGTATTCACCACCTAGTTTTGGAGGGATAGGAGCTGGGCATGTGCATTCACATTAGACAGTCACAATGGAGTTGAGGTGAGTCCTGCCTTTCCTGGATGACTCATAGCTAGGCTGAATAGACCTTTCTGCATTTAGAATGGTGAGAGGAGTTTTCACTAGCACCTGACTAGGCTGTGTCAACTCTCCACAATGCTGTCTCCGCCTCCTATAGCTGGACTAGAGAGGACAGAACTGGTTTATACTGAACTTAGAGACTTTGTGCCTAAAACTTCAAAGGGAAAAGTAGTATAAATATTGAGGCCCTGACCCCAGAACTTTAGAACTCGTTTGAACTGAAGAACCTGACAAGAAGTAGAGATGGCGAAGCTGTGAGGTGGAACTACCACTCTGCTCTGTGCTTTGCTATGTTGGCCTGCAGTGGCTGCTTTTGTCTTGGGCAGTGAAAGGACTGGACTGGACTTTCTGCAACTTATTTCCCTGAGTCTGAGTTTCTCCTTGGGCTTTAGGTAGAGCTTGCCCCTGTTCAAAAAGTTTTAGGAACAGCAAAGACTTCAAGTTCCTCTGTTACCAGCACTGGAACTGTGTGTTTTGTGCTGCAACAGAAGAAAACGTAACCTGATGCCGTCAACGATGCCGGTGTCGGCTCTCTGACCTGTTGGCACTGCAGAAAGCACCACCCGCTTCAGACCGGAATCTATGCCACTGACCAACGCCACCATAGCCGCCGCTTGCACCGTGACCTGCGGACACCACACTTTTCACCTCCTCGCTTCACATCACTGTTCCGGAATTGCCGACTCCGGCATTCCATACCAACATCGATGCCGCTCCCTGCAGCAAGGCCTGGAGGCACCCCTCGTAAGTTACTCAATGCCCGCCCGTCCTACACCGCAGTCATGGCCTACTGACGCAGGCCCCATCGACTCAAGATCGTCTACCAATGACAGCACTTAAGCAACAACGATGCCACTGCTTGCACCATAACTTGCCAGCACTGTGACGAGCACAGTTCCACTTCGCACCGCAGCCCTGGTCCCACCAATGCTGCTGCCTGCACTGCGATCTGAGGGCATCCAACGCCACACCGCTCAATTTCACACCAGAGCTCCAGCAACATAGGTCCTGACTTCAACCTGAAGGAGTTCAATGAGCAACACGTGTGACTTCAAGGGCCCGACAACTCCTGCACCATCCTCCGGGATGACACCTCTGGACGCCGCCTCTTCATTGCTCTTCGCAAGGTCCATGACGTCCTACATTTCCAAGTTACGGGTTTTCCTGACATCGTAGCTGGCCCACAATGCCATGGTCCGCCTGAACTGTTAGATTTGTTTGTTCCCTGTGCAGTGATCACCCCAGACGGAGCTACTGACTTCAAGGAACTGTATTTTAAGTCTATTTATTGCAAAATTTGTATTTAGATTACTGTAGGTTGGGTTTTTATCATTTTGGTCTTGTTTAACACAGATACGTGTATGCTATGTTTCTAAAACTGGTGTGGTGCCCTTTTGTAGCGTTTTCACGGTATTACTGGGTGTTATGGGCAGATGCTTTACACATTGCCTCTGAGATAAGCATGGCTGCTCGTGGCAAGCTACCAAGGGGGTGAGCATGGATTATTTTAGAAGTGTAATCTCCCTTACCATGACTAGAAGGAAGGGTTCCTACTTGGACAAGGTGTATTCTTCTGCCAACTAGAGGTCCCATTATTAACACTACTCCTTACTGATTAGGAATTACAGCTTAAAAGTGTATTAAGGAATTCCCAATGCTAGTCTATGAGAGGAGTAGGCCTCTCAGTAGTGAAAAATGAAATAGGCTGTTTGTCACTACCAGGATATGTAAAATATAAAAATACCTGTCCTACCTTTTACTTACGTAGCACCCTGCCCTTTTGGGTTACCAAGGGTCTTCCTTAGGGGTGACTTATATGTAGGGATCCTGGTTTTAGGTTTTTTATTTTTTTTACATATCAGTCTGTATTTATCCATATTTATTATTTGTCAACTTTATTTGTATTTATCCATATTTATCATGGGTTCTGTGAGGAAAAATAAAGCTGAAAATTGTATATTTCCACATTTATTTACCCATTAAATATACAGTCATGCTTGAATGTATGCCAGGTTTCAATGATATGAACACCCTTACAAGATAAATCAATGCAATTTGTAGGAAGGGGGAGACTCTAGTTGGCGCAGTGCGAGCACTAGCGACAAGCAGGGACTCTCTCTTCCTCGTCAGGGCTGAGGGTTACCTTCCAGACAACCTCTGCTTACCCTCTAGGTAGTGTGGCTTAAGCAGTCTTAGGCTAATCTTTGGGGCACATAGGGTTAAACACCTGCAACAGTACACCTTTACAACCAACCCACCACACAACGAGACCAGACTGTATTCTTGTAAAAATATATCTCTTTATATAAACTTTACGCAGGCTTGTGAATACAGTCAATAACTTTTACGGATACGGTTGCAGGATATCAGCTTTAAATTACCACAGTTCTTATCGTAGTTCTTGTGAGGCCCGTAGGCCGGTATTAAACAAAGTTCTTTGTGGAGCCAGCGGCTTCCAGGGGATCTGTCCCACGTCGCGTTGCCTTCCCGGTGTCGCTGATCGTTGCGGCTCTTCGGCCGAGCAGGTCACTGGTCGTCCGGGGCAGCGGTGCTCTGTGGCGGCACGGTCCTCTTCTCGTCGTCTGCTCCGACCTTGTAGTCGGCGGCTGTGGCGGTGACAAGTGGTAGTACGGTCCCCAAGTGCAGGACGTACCCAGCCAAATGCCGGTGCAGCTGTGGGCTCACAGCTGGGCTGTCGGGCAGGCTACCGACCTTGTGGATTCTCGTAGGGCAATAGTCTGTCCTTGCAGGTGAGGGACGGCTCGCTATGCAGTCGCCTCGATAGCTCGGCCCGGACGGGTCCTCCTTCACTTTGCTCTCGGGCTCCCAGCGCAGGTGCGGTCACGATGTTCGGGCCAGCGGCGGCTGGTCCTCACTGTGCTTCCGCTGTAGCTTTGGGCCCCGGTCACGGTGGTCGGGAGGGAGTGGATGCCTTAGAGGAGCTTCCTCTTTGTCGGTACTGCGGCGGCGGTCAGCACCCGCAGTCGCTTTCTCCCAAGGGGGGTTTAGCGTCCACTGGTCCTGGGACGCTGGTCAGGGGGCAAGTTCAGTTCCAAGCCCTTGGAGATCTCTTGGCAGAGTTTGGCACAAGTAGCACAAAAAGTCGTTTCGTCGTTTTGTCTTCCTCTCCTTCAGCAGCAAGGCACCAGACACAAGCAAGAGTCAGCACCCTTCTTTGTCTTCTCGCGGTCCTTCTCGTAGGGCAGAGTCGTTCTGTGGCCCAAACTGGATCTAACTTTCAAGGAGCAGGGCTCCATCTTTTATAGGCCAAATCTTTTGTTCTCGCAGGCCAGGGGGGCCTTTGCATAGCCACTCTCAGTTCTGGAGTACCCCGGCGGGTGTACTCCGGCTTCTGCTTTCAGTGTGAGGGGCAGGCGCATCAGACGCCCCACAGGAGGTGGAGCCAGCATTGTCCGGACAGGAGTGGCCAGAGTACCTTGTTGATGGGGGCTTCGCCCTTCCTGGGCCAGGTGCCGGCAGAGTCATCCGCCGCTCCCCAGGAGGGTGGAGCCAGCATTGTGGGGGCCGAGCACAGTGACAGTTCGAGTCAAGAGGCACTCCTACCTCCCACTAAGGTGTAATCTGCGCATTCACCACCTGTCATCCCTCCAGCCCTGTCACTCACACATCCCAGACAGTCGGATACACATACTGGCAGAGGCAACTGAAATGGTTAGGCAAGCAAATGCTGACTTTCTAAAAGTAGCCTTTGCAAACCCAGGATAATAAAATAAACTTGACTACAAGAAATATCTCATCGTCCTGAGTCCAGGCATACTAAACATGACTCACTACCATGCTCCTTGAGCCTGCGGGGATTATAGGGTATAATAATCCTCGCAGCTCAGTCTGGCCTAATGGAGCAGGTAGCCTTCAGTAGTGAAATACGGTCTTCGTTGTAGGTCACTACCAGGACATGCCACGCACATCAGGGCTGGTCCTACCTCGCACCTACAATGCACCCTGCCCGCAGGCCTACCATAGGGGTGTCTAATATGTAGTCAAGGGAAGGGTCGGGGCTGGCAAGTGGGGACACTTGCCCAGCTAGCGTGACAGTACGAGACCGCACGCGGGTTCTGCGGTCGCAGTTCCCAGACACAAGTTTACGGCTGCTCGGGTGGGTGGCGCAACCAGCGCTGCAAGCCCACCAGCAGTATCGGCATCTACACGCCCCGGCACTCTCTCGTGCGCTTTACTGGGGACTAACAGTAAATCCAATGTACCAATCAGGGATACCAATCATATGTACAGTTTACAGTAGGGAGCACTTGCACTGCGGCACGGATCAGCCGTGGCGCAGTGCCCTGAGTATCGGAAAACCAGCAAAACATCGGAGGCACATCAGCAAAAAGTGGAAGGGAGACTCACGCCAAGGTGCCAGGTCTAACACGTGTCCCCTCCAGCTGAAATGTGGGGGGAACTACCCTTCCCCAGGGAGTTCCACATCACTAAGGCGGAAAAATCTGGACAGACCGTCAGCGTTGGCGTGATCGGTGCCAGGGCGGTGTTCCACCGTAAAGTCCATACTCTGTAGAGAAATGGACCACCTCAACAGTTTCGGGTTCTCACCCCTCATTTGCATCAACCATCTGAGGGGCCTGTGGTCCGTCTGAACTCGGAAGTGAGACCCAAACAAGTAGGGTCTTAGCTTCTTCAGCGCCCAGACCACAGCAAATGCTTCACGCTCTATTGCACTCCACCTACTTTCCCGTGGAAGTAACCTCCGACTTATGAAGGCTACGGGTTGGTCAAAGCCCTCCTCAGTCATCTGTGAAAGAACAGCCCCTACACCATGCTCTGAAGCGTCTGTTTGCACAATGAACTCTTTGGAGAAATCAGGGGCCAGGAGCACGGGCGCCGTGCACATGGCAGTCTTCAGGGTGTCGAAAGCTTTCTGACAGGTGTCAGTCCAAATCACATTCCTGGGCTGCTTCTTCGAAGTCAGCTCTGTCAAGGGGGTCACGATCGTGCCATAGCCCTTGACAAACCTCCTGTAATACCCAGTGAGCCCCAGGAAGGCTCTCACTGCAGTCTGGGTCTTGGGGGGTTCCCAAGCCAGGATGGTTTCGATTTTGGGCTGCAAGGGGGCTACCTTGCCACTCCCAACTTGGTGTCCCAAGTACACCACGGAACCCTGCCCAATCTGGCACTTGCTTGCCTTGATTGTGAGGCCTGCTCTGCGCAGAGCCATCAACACTTCCCAGAGGTGTCGCAGGTGTTCGGGCCAGGTGCCGCTGAACACCGCGATGTCATCCAGGTAGGCGGCACTGAACTCGTCCAGTCCAGCCAACACCTGGTTGACCAATCTCTGAAAGGTGGCAGGGGCATTCTTCATTCCAAATGGCATGACCCGGAACTGGAAGTGCCCATCTGGTGTAGAGAATGCCGACCTCTCCTTTGCCCCATCGGTCAAGGCGATCTGCCAGTACCCAGACGTCAGATCAAACGTGCTGAGAAACCGGGCAGCCCCTAGCCGATCAATGAGCTCGTCAGCTCTGGGGATGGGGTGCGCGTCAGTCTTCGTGACTGAATTGAGTCCTCTGTAGTCCACACAGAACCGGAGTTCGGGTGTGGCTCCCGGCGCAGCAGCCTTCGGAACCAAGACCACGGGGCTGGACCAAGGACTGCTGGAAGACTCAACCACCCCGAGGGCAAGCATCTTGGAGACCTCCTCCTTGATGCAGGCCCGCACCCTGTCAGTCACCCGGTAAGCCTTATGCTTCACCGGCAAGCTGTCTCCCGTGTCCACATCATGGACGCACCAATCTGTGACACTCGGAACCAGGGAAAACAGGTCTGGAAACTGCCCCAGCAACTGGCGGCAATCCTCCTGTTGTTCGGCGGTCAGGGAGGGTGAGAGGTTAACTCCATCCACTGACCCATCCTTCTCACAGGCCACCAAGAGGTCCGGTAGAGGCTCTGACTCCTCCTCCATTCCGTCATCGGTTGCCAACAACATGCCCACTTCGGACCTTCGCAAGTGGGGCTTGAGGCGGTTGACATGTAGGACCCGCAAAGGGTTCCTGGCCGTCTTCATGTCCACCAAGTATGTCACGGGGCTCTTCCGTTCCACAACCTCGAATGGTCCTGTCCACTTATCTTGAAGGGCACAGGGCTCCACCGGGGCTAAGACATACACCTCTTGTCCAGGCTGAAGCTCGACCAGAGTGGCATTCTGATCGTACCACCGCTTCATCTCTTCCTGGCTCGCTTCCAGATTTGCCTCGGCAAGTTGTCTGAAGCGCCTGGTCTGGTTTCTGAAGGCCAGCATGTAGCTATATACACTCTGGGGAGGTTTCCTGGGAGATTGCTCCCAGCCTTCTTTTACCAAACTCAGCGGTCCTCTCACGGGGTGACCGTACAGCAGTTCAAAGGGACTGAACCCTAGGGACTTCTGTGGCACCTCGCGATATGCAAATAGTAGGCATGGTAAGAGGACGTCCCACTTACGCCTCATCGGACCTTCCAGGCCCATGATCATGCCTTTGAGGGTTCGGTTGAATCTTTCAACCAACCCGTTACCTTGGGGGTGGTAGGGCGTGGTGAACTTGTACGTTACGCCACACTCCTGCCAAAGGGATTTCATATATTTCGATATGAAATTGGTCCCCCTGTCGCTCACTACCTCTAGAGGGAATCCTACTCGTGAGAAAATTCCCATCAGTGCACGCCCCACCACGGGAGCCGTCACTGTCCTCAGAGGTATGGCTTCAGGGTACCGGGTGGCATGGTCCACCAAGACCAGGATGAACCTGTTGCCCATGGCTGTCTTGGGGTCCAGAGGCCCGACGATGTCAATACCCACTCGCTGGAATGGCGTACCGACTACAGGGAAGGGTTGGAGGGGAGCCTTGTTCTTCCCTCCCGTCTTCCCACTTGCCTGGCAAGTCGGACAGGTTCTGCAATAAGTGTCGGAACTTTTATGCATCTGGGGCCAGTAAAAGTGGGTGACAAGCCTGTCATAGGTCTTGTCCATCCCTAGATGTCCTGCTAAAGGCACATCATGAGCCAAACCCAGTAGGAAGGCTCTGAACTTCTGGGGTACCACCAGCACACGGGCTGACCCAGGTTCAGCAGCCTTAGGCTCCGAATACAGGAGGTCGTTCTCCCAGTACACGTAATGTGTTTTGGCCTGAACACCATTGGCCTGGTCTGCAGCCTGCTGCCGCAAACCCACGAGAGAAGGGCATTCTTTCTGCTCCCTGCAGAATTCCTCCCTGGAGGGTCCTCCTTCTTGCTGCCAATGGGTCAGCTCAGGCAGGTCCCCCAGTTCAGCGATCTGTTCCCCTGTAGGCTCCAGGGCATCCCCCTCAAGGTCTGCCTCCTCCTGGACCGTAGGAACTTCAGGGGCCGGTTTCCCGCGCCCCCTGCGCCTTCTCCCTAAGACCGGTTCCTGGGCCTCTCCATCAGGCCCCAGGACCTCTCGATCACCCTTACTGGCTGCCATCGACCGTGTGGTCACGCACGCCCAGTCAGGCAGACCCACCATCCGCAGGTGAGTCGTTTTCTCCACCTTTTCCCAAGGGGAGTGCTCCAAGTCGTTCCCTAGCAAACAGTCAACAGGCATGGTTTTCCTCACACAGACCTGCAGAGTACCAGAGACCCCCCCCCACTCAAAGGGAACTTGAGCCATCGGACACTGGCTCTCGGAATTATCAGCATTGATAACCCTACAGTAGGCATGGGGTACAACCTGCTCTTGAGACACCAGGTGCTGCCTCACTGCAGTCACACTGGCTCCTGTGTCTCTAAGAGCCTCGGCTTCCTTACCATTGATGATCACCACCTGCCCATATTTTTTAGTGTTAGAGGGCAGGTAGTTCGTAGGGATCATCTCGCTGTCTCCTAACGAGACCAGGGTCATGTGAACGGGATCTCCACCCCCCGGGGCCATCATTTCTTCTCCCAGGTGAACGCTAGTCACTTGTCGGGGCGGAGCACCGGTGGGTGCGGGTTTTCCAAATAGGCGACACTTGGGGTCACTGGATATGTGCCCAGGCTCGCCACATTTGAAACAATTGAAGGGCCCCTTTGGAACAGGTTTACCTGTCGGGGCCCCATTCTGCTTCGGGGGTGGGGGAGGCTGAGAACCCTGCTGCGGATTCCCTTGGGAACTACTTTGGGGGCCTTTTTGGAACCCTTTCTGTTTTCCCCCTTTGTCCCCCCCACTCTTCTGCTGGGGACCCTGCCCACTCTTGGCGGAATCTCCCACGGGACCCTTGTGGACCCTGGTGCTGAGCCAGCGGTCCGCCTCCTCAGCAAGCTTCCGCGGGTTGGACAGCTTGCTATCGATCAGATGTTGGCGTAACTCAGGAAAACAGTGATCAGACAAGTGCTCCCATGCAATTAAATCAAAGAGACCTTGAAAATCATTCACTTTGTTACCTTTTACCCAACCATCCAGTGCTCTGCAAAAGTAAGTCACATATTCCACATACGTATTCCCAGGCCGCTTAGTACACCCCCTAAACTTCTGTCTATACATTTCAGGGGTAAGCCCGTACCTGCTCAACAAAGCTTCTTTCATGTGGGTATAGGACCTCTGATTCTCGACGGGCAAATCTAGCAAGGTATCTCTCCCTTCGCTAAGGAACCTTCCCCACAACCCTGCTCCCCAATCCTTCTCAGGGACCCGGTGGGAGGACATGGCTACCTCATATGCCCTAAACCATTGTCCTATGTCATCCCCCTTAAAGAACTCCTTGACTACGTCCTTCGGGATATGCACTCTTGACTCTACCTGCACTGGCGATGTGCTGCCACCAGAGGGAGGACGATCCAAGCCTCTTTCCTTGAGACTTATCTCCCTCATTTTCACCTCATAATCCATCTGGTGCTTTCGCTCTTCCAGCGCCATTCTTTTCGTTTCAAGCTCCAGCTGGATTTTTAATTCTGCCAACTTTCTTTCATGATTCCGGGTTTCCTTCCTGTCCGCCAGCTCCTCTGGCGACAGGCCTTTACCCAAGCTGTGCTCGCTGTCTTGTCGCTCGAGATCGATCAGATCCCCAAGTGCATTCTGCTCCTCCGTTGCATTCTGCTCGGCGAGGTCGTCTTGCTCTTCCGGGGTCTTTCTTGATTCCACCCAGGCTTTCAGGGCCTTGTAGAACTCCGGTTTGTTTTTGCAACCAGCGTGCGGAACCTTTAGTTTCCTACAAAAAAACTTCAGCTCCAGCTTCGAGTACTTGTCTAGCTTTGCGGCGTCCCATTCTATCTCCAAAACCTCGGAGGTCGTGGACTCCGCTCCATCCAGGCTCTTGGTGCCCGGCATGGTTTCGGTGCTCGGAATCTTCTTTCAAAAAGCAAAGTCTGTGGTTTTAGTAACTGTACCGTAATCCTTGTGTAGCGGTCAGAAGCTCAGGTATAACTATCGCAAGTGTAAATTCGAAAATCCTCACCGCTGCGTCCAATGTAGGAAGGGGGAGACTCTAGTTGGCGCAGTGCGAGCACTAGCGACAAGCAGGGACTCTCTCTTCCTCGTCAGGGCTGAGGGTTACCTTCCAGACAACCTCTGCTTACCCTCTAGGTAGTGTGGCTTAAGCAGTCTTAGGCTAATCTTTGGGGCACATAGGGTTAAACACCTGCAACAGTACACCTTTACAACCAACCCACCACACAACGAGACCAGACTGTATTCTTGTAAAAATATATCTCTTTATATAAACTTTACGCAGGCTTGTGAATACAGTCAATAACTTTTACGGATACGGTTGCAGGATATCAGCTTTAAATTACCACAGTTCTTATCGTAGTTCTTGTGAGGCCCGTAGGCCGGTATTAAACAAAGTTCTTTGTGGAGCCAGCGGCTTCCAGGGGATCTGTCCCACGTCGCGTTGCCTTCCCGGTGTCGCTGATCGTTGCGGCTCTTCGGCCGAGCAGGTCACTGGTCGTCCGGGGCAGCGGTGCTCTGTGGCGGCACGGTCCTCTTCTCGTCGTCTGCTCCGACCTTGTAGTCGGCGGCTGTGGCGGTGACAAGTGGTAGTACGGTCCCCAAGTGCAGGACGTACCCAGCCAAATGCCGGTGCAGCTGTGGGCTCACAGCTGGGCTGTCGGGCAGGCTACCGACCTTGTGGATTCTCGTAGGGCAATAGTCTGTCCTTGCAGGTGAGGGACGGCTCGCTATGCAGTCGCCTCGATAGCTCGGCCCGGACGGGTCCTCCTTCACTTTGCTCTCGGGCTCCCAGCGCAGGTGCGGTCACGATGTTCGGGCCAGCGGCGGCTGGTCCTCACTGTGCTTCCGCTGTAGCTTTGGGCCCCGGTCACGGTGGTCGGGAGGGAGTGGATGCCTTAGAGGAGCTTCCTCTTTGTCGGTACTGCGGCGGCGGTCAGCACCCGCAGTCGCTTTCTCCCAAGGGGGGTTTAGCGTCCACTGGTCCTGGGACGCTGGTCAGGGGGCAAGTTCAGTTCCAAGCCCTTGGAGATCTCTTGGCAGAGTTTGGCACAAGTAGCACAAAAAGTCGTTTCGTCGTTTTGTCTTCCTCTCCTTCAGCAGCAAGGCACCAGACACAAGCAAGAGTCAGCACCCTTCTTTGTCTTCTCGCGGTCCTTCTCGTAGGGCAGAGTCGTTCTGTGGCCCAAACTGGATCTAACTTTCAAGGAGCAGGGCTCCATCTTTTATAGGCCAAATCTTTTGTTCTCGCAGGCCAGGGGGGCCTTTGCATAGCCACTCTCAGTTCTGGAGTACCCCGGCGGGTGTACTCCGGCTTCTGCTTTCAGTGTGAGGGGCAGGCGCATCAGACGCCCCACAGGAGGTGGAGCCAGCATTGTCCGGACAGGAGTGGCCAGAGTACCTTGTTGATGGGGGCTTCGCCCTTCCTGGGCCAGGTGCCGGCAGAGTCATCCGCCGCTCCCCAGGAGGGTGGAGCCAGCATTGTGGGGGCCGAGCACAGTGACAGTTCGAGTCAAGAGGCACTCCTACCTCCCACTAAGGTGTAATCTGCGCATTCACCACCTGTCATCCCTCCAGCCCTGTCACTCACACATCCCAGACAGTCGGATACACATACTGGCAGAGGCAACTGAAATGGTTAGGCAAGCAAATGCTGACTTTCTAAAAGTAGCCTTTGCAAACCCAGGATAATAAAATAAACTTGACTACAAGAAATATCTCATCGTCCTGAGTCCAGGCATACTAAACATGACTCACTACCATGCTCCTTGAGCCTGCGGGGATTATAGGGTATAATAATCCTCGCAGCTCAGTCTGGCCTAATGGAGCAGGTAGCCTTCAGTAGTGAAATACGGTCTTCGTTGTAGGTCACTACCAGGACATGCCACGCACATCAGGGCTGGTCCTACCTCGCACCTACAATGCACCCTGCCCGCAGGCCTACCATAGGGGTGTCTAATATGTAGTCAAGGGAAGGGTCGGGGCTGGCAAGTGGGGACACTTGCCCAGCTAGCGTGACAGTACGAGACCGCACGCGGGTTCTGCGGTCGCAGTTCCCAGACACAAGTTTACGGCTGCTCGGGTGGGTGGCGCAACCAGCGCTGCAAGCCCACCAGCAGTATCGGCATCTACACGCCCCGGCACTCTCTCGTGCGCTTTACTGGGGACTAACAGTAAATCCAATGTACCAATCAGGGATACCAATCATATGTACAGTTTACAGTAGGGAGCACTTGCACTGCGGCACGGATCAGCCGTGGCGCAGTGCCCTGAGTATCGGAAAACCAGCAAAACATCGGAGGCACATCAGCAAAAAGTGGAAGGGAGACTCACGCCAAGGTGCCAGGTCTAACACAATTATATCAAAATATGTGCATTTCAGTATCAGCTTTGTGTATATCTACTGCTGTTTAAGTCTCTTTACTAAAAGTCCTTTCTTTTTTAACCCCCTTACGTATCCATCCTCACAGCTATTGGCCTGACAGTCATGGCAAATTGTATTTAGAATTACTCAAAAAGCACCCAATGTCTTTTTTATCCACATTAAAAATCAAATACAGACAAGAAAATAAACAGTTTTCTGTCTGTATGTATCTGTAAAAATCAGTAAAATAGAAAACAAGGAGCCTTACTTCAAATTCAAATTCAAAAGATCTTTATACGGTTATTCAAACAAACAACCATAAAAGCACAGTTCAATAGTCAAAATGTAAAAAAGATTGATTCGAACAAAAACCACTTCCAGAATTAAAATCACAATTCACCATATACAATATAATGTTAAAAACAATTTAAAACATTTATCCCTCCATGCTATTTCTAAATTTTAGTGCTAGTTTTAGAAATCCAGTTACAAATAAAGTGCAATCGTGGGTTAGCAGCTGTAAATAGTAAAGTGCAGGTCTACCCTGTGTAAAGTTCGTTTTTTTGAGAAGGGGCTTTAAGTAAAGCCTCCGAAGTATGTCCTAATAGCGACAAATAAATAGGAAGTGCACCAAGTCCTGCGGAGACACATTGTCGCAGCCGCAGGATGGTAGAACTTGACCTCGGTGGCTCCCCTTGGGAACGGCAAGCAGTAAGTGGAAGAGGTCCAAACGGTACCTAATTAACAAAAATCGATCAAAGCCCGACATTGGCCAAGACAAATACAGTACCATACTGGGTGTACATTTTATTACAACATATTTCCGGACCCTGCTTTTGTTCAGTTCCACCTCCTCTCGATGCAGGTACCGAGAAAGTGAAAAATTTTTCCTCACATATGTAACATCAGATCTGCTGATAGATTCTGGTCTTATAAAAAGCTCAGGGCGCCCCAGTTCTGAGAAGCAGTCTTTCAAGTATTTGAGCCACGGGAGTTTGTGCATATTGTCCCAGGATAGGGCTTCTCTCAGAAGTTGGTGATTAAGTGGCAAATCTTTATTTAGCCAACATTTTAACCAACAGATTAAAGGTCGTAAAAGCTATAGTATCACATAAAAAGGGGACGCCTAGTTCTTCATGCACTATAAAACTGGCTGTTCCCCTTGGGACCCCCAACATCTGTTTCAGGAAATTATTTTCTGCTACCACCAGGTCATTAATTGCCGTGTGCCCCCATACCTCACTCCCATAACAGGCTAACGCCACACTCTTTGCCTGGTAAATTTTTAGCAATGCAGCAATTGGGCGGTTGCCCATTTTCCTAGCAAAGCTAAAAATGGCTGCGTTAGCCCGAGTTAGCTCCCCCCTTTTCCTCTGGACTGCAGGGCCCCATTTCAACTGATTATCAAACAGGACACCCAGATATGAAAAGGTTTTAGTAGTAGGGATCTTCTCCCGATTAACATGAAATGAGGGCGTCTTTCTGGAGCCCTTCCCTACGTTCATTACAAAAGATTTTGTGTTGTTAATGAAGAGATCTCGGGATTTCATAAAGCTGTAAAAGGAGTCAAGTAACGATTGAAGCCCTTTTGCGTTCCTTGCCAACAAAACGGCGTCGTCCGCATAGAGTAAGATGGGTAGTCCTTTGCGCCCAACATAGGGGTAATCTGCTCCGGTATTTAAAAGATTCTCCTCCAAATTATTGATATATAAATTAAAAAGAAACAGAGCTAAAATACAGCCCTGTCGGACTCCCCGATGCACTCCAAAATCCCTTGTCACCTTTAACTCTTGGGAGTAACGTACATTGGCCCTCGTGTCCTGGTGCAAATCTGCCAGCAAGTTAACTAGATTTTGCTCCACGCCCATGTGGCCCATAGCCTCCCAGAGCTTGGCCCGGTTAACACAGTCGAAGGCTGAAGAGAGGGCCATAAATGCCATTTGTATTGTGCCCTGACATGCCAAAGTGTATTTTCCCAGGACCATATACAGATTGAGACACTGTAAGATCGAGGAATGTCCTGGCCTAAAGCCATATTGGATCGGGGAGATTATATTATGCTCTTCCGCCCAGGTTGTTAATCTGTTCAAGATTACTCCCCCGGCTACTTTGACCACGGAAGCAATTAAATATATTGGTCTGTAGCAGGACGTACTATTGCGGTACCCTTTCTTGAACACGGGAACTATCGTGGAGACCCCACACGACCTAGGGCATCCGGATACAACAGCTGCATTAAACACAGCGGTAAGAACAGGCGCCCACAGTGATACACATGACTTAAAAAGGTCCGGGGGCAAGCCGTCAGGCCCTGGAGCTTTATTACTAGTTAAGCCCTTAATTCCCTTTTCAACCTCGTTAATAGAAAAGCACAGAGGGTTATCTTCTAAAACAACATTTTTAAATTCTGCTTGTGGTAAATTGCTGTTAAAAATAGAGCTAAAATGAGAGACCCACTCTTCTATTGGTATGCTAGTGCCTACAGCGGAGTTACCTGTTAATTCAAAAAGAGGTTTATTTATAATTTCCCAAAACTTTGCACTATTTCCAAGGATTTTGGGATCTAACAGGTTTTCCCAAATAGAAGCCTTCACTTCTGATTTACGTTTAACTAGGGCCTTATTATAGCAAATGCGTGAAGCCCTAATTCGTGCCTGGTCTCTAGGCCTCGTCTTTGGTGCCGTCTTTAATTCACGACTTGCCTTAGAGCAAGAATGATCAAACCATTTCGGGCCACTGCGAGCCGGCCCTGTAGTGGGCACAGTTAACATTGCCCCAACTTTAGATACAATACCGTCAAAAGCAGACAGAATAACCTGGGGTGGAGGTGCCAAAGACACACAGAGAGACAACTCAGGGCCACACGTGTTATTAATTGATTCGTACAAGTGGCTCGAGTTTACCATTGCCCACTTTAAACGTCGCTTACCGTCAGTACACTTTATGACACACCATCTAACCTCTTCTTACGCAGTTCAAAAATCACGCCACCCAGTTGAATACAGACTGGATTATGATCACTGTGTTGGTTCTCCTGAATTTTAAAGCCCAAGATAGAAGTACCAAGTTCACCAGAAAGAAGTATATGATCAATGTAGGATCCCCCTGGATTGCCTTTATAAGTGGGTACATCATGAAGAGTATTATCAGCCACCACAGACATGGCCGGGGTTAGATTAAATTCATTCAGGAGGTCATTCAACACGTTACCCCGCCGTGTGTGATCGAAATGAAAACCTCTCTGTCTGTGGCAACCCATTGAGCCTGTTACAGTAACCCCTGGATTCCCACAGGGGTGTGCGTTGAAGTCCCCTGCAATAAGTATATGGTGTGGGAGGATCTCCAAGTTATTCCTGAGGAAATTACCCAAGTCCACGAGTCTACACTCACCATTATAATTTCCAGCGTTATAAAAGTTAATCAAGGTTAGTGAGTCTTTCCCTTTCTTAACCAGCAGCACTTGAATATCAGTATTACAGAAGGAGTACCTTTTGACTGTGCATTTTAGTGCTAGAGTAATAAACACAGCCAATCCCCCTTTGGCTCTAGCGCTACGTGACGGCTCTGCGGATACAAAAAAGCTTTTATATCCTTCTATGAATACATTATTCCCAACCAACCATGTCTCTTGAAAACATACCACTGCAAACGATCTTATAAAGGCTACCCAGGTCGGGTCACTAATTTTGCCTGCTAGCCCAGCAATGTTCCAAGAGATTACATTGAATCTAGAGGTCAGCAATTCAGTGTGGGCCTTCACACATGCAGCTAAGGCTTTTTCTAGGGGAGCCACAGAACTGGCTTCAGTGCTATCCCCTGCGACTGTATTTGACTCAGTGTCATCTCTCTGGGTAATTTTTGGCACTTGAATAAGTTCACAGTTTGTTACTGGGTAAACTTTATCTGGGCCACTATGATGCAGGGGAACATGATCTACCACTATTTTCCCTAGATGAGGCTTAGCCACATCAGTTACCCTGACTATATCAACTGTAAATGGGTTTGATATATCCAGTGCGGCAGTTATAGAAACCTGAGCTACCTTCATCTGTTTCCTGTTTGTTGACCCACTTCGTAATTCAGAGGGATTGTAACTAACAGGGAGCGGGGTCTTTACACAAAGTCAATCCACTCCCTCAAGGTCTTCCTGAGAGCGGAAGGCGTTAAATCGATTGACAATAGGGGCCATATATTAATTGTCATAGTAATCGTAGTACCTATTTACATGGGTATAATTTAAGTGCACATTACCATGCAACATTTGCTGGTTATCATAATGATCGTAAAACCTGTTTCCCTTTTGTGTAGTATAGAGACGTATTTCTTTGGGTCGTAGGGGTTGGTGGGTAAAAGTAACTGAGATCGACAGTTTGGATCCTGCTTTCTAGGTCGCCTTCCCTCCAACCACTAATGTAGTTTACCACACGCCTATCTTTAAAATTTATAATGATGCAGTCGCCTTCTAAGACCTTATTTCTTTGACCCACCCAGTCTACCCTTCTGACGTGAAGTATTTGGCCGTTTAGGTATGAGGGAATTGGCCTATATCTGGTTAACCAATGGCTAACTTTATTTTTTAGTTAATAATAATAATAATAATAAGCCATTTGTAAAGCGCATGGCTGCACAAAACTGTGTATCCCCACGCTTACTGCTAACAAAAAATTCCAGAGGAGAGGAGACATAAGGAAATAATAACATGAAGTTATTGCGGGAAAAGGTGAGTTTTCAATTTAGCTCTAAATAGAGTTTTGGAAGGCTCCATCCGCAAGTGTACTGGGAGGGCATTCCAATGTTTCACTGCCAGATAGCGGAAGGATCTACCCCCCATTTTCGCTCTGGCGATGCGGGGTATTTTGAATTGCATCATACCAGATGATCTCAAGTCTCTGATCGGGCGATGGATGTTCAAGAGACTTCTGAGGTAGATAAGTCCTTTATTGTGGGCAATCTGATGAGCATAGCAGAGGTTTTTAAATCTGACTCTTTCCCTAACGGGAAGCCAGTGCAATTTAGATAGATCAGCTTTGGAAGAGGTTCGTCTAGAAAGACCCAACACCATACGAGCAGCAGCATTTTGAATGCATTGTAGCTGGTGTAAGCTTTTCTGGTTAAGGCCTAATAGGAGAACGTTTCCGTAATCTAAATGGGGTGTTATGAGAGCATGTACAATGGTTTTTCTGGCTCCGATGGGGATTAGGTCAATGATTTTACGCAGGACTTTTAGTGTGCCAAAGCACCTTCCTGTTATTTTGCTGACTTGGGATTTGCCCGAGAGGTCCGAGTCTAGCATGACCCCTAAGTTTTTGACCTTTTCTACAGGGCAGGGGAGTTCACCCAGAACCGTGGGCCACAAGCATGGGACCAAATCGATGTTTTGTTCCCCACCACCAACACCTCTGTCTTGTCTCCATTTAAGCGGATACAATTGTTGTCCATCCAAGTGGCTACAGCAGCCATGCAGCTTGAGAAATTGGTGGCATATTCCTTGCTGTTCGGTGTTAGTTTGAACATTAATTGAGTGTCGTCAGCATAGCTGACAATGCCCACCCCAAAATTCTCTACAACGTGAGCCAGGGGTTCCATATAGATGTTAAATAAGGTAGGGCTCAAACTGGAGCCCTGTGGAACCCCATGGCTCACGCTTCGAGAGGATGATCTAAAGGGTGGGCAGTGTAGCTGGAACGATCTTCTGGTGAGAAAAGATTCGAGCCATGCTAGTGCCTGGTCCTTCACTCCTATGTCCGAGAGCCGAGACAGCAGCGTTGAGTGAAGCACAGTATCAAATGCTGCTCTTAGGTCGAGCATGACCAGCGCCGCTGTCTCTCCCTCGTCCACCATCCTGCGGATGCATTCCGTGGAGTACAGGACCGCTGATTCTGTGGAATAGCCAGGTCTGAAACCCGATTGGGATGGGTGGAGTAGAGTTTCATTTTCCAGAAATGCCATAAGCTGTTTATTAACTATTTTTTCTATTATTTTGGCAGATTGTGGAAGAAGAGAGATAGGCCTGAGGTTTTGGAACTGAGTGATTGGGATATTGGGTTCACTATGATTTTCCAATTTCCCCTCTCCTGGTGTTGGTACACCTATCATGACCACTGTAAAGGGGTGGGATTCAGGGGGCAAATCAATGCGCACATTCTTGTTTACAGGTCTTGGTCTTTTAGGTTGCTCTGACTGTCTATTGGTAACAGTATGGGATGTGCCCTCTGCCGCCCACTCACTTCCGTCTCTCCCATTTGCATTTTCTGCTGCTACATCCCTAGGATGTGCATCAAGAGGGGGCAGCACATCCCTACTCTCACCTGGCTTATTTTGAGACTCATTGAGACTTTTATCTGGGGGTGTCGGTGTCTGTATCTGCTTGGCTGGCTTACATGTAACCGATACAGCTTCTTGGATGTTTTTGTTGTTTAGCGAGTTCAATGATTTGTCATTGAGTTTATGTTGTGACTGTGGTTTGTGGGATTTGATAAATTTTGTCATGATTTCGTTATTTTGCTGTTGTGCTGCTTCTAGTTTCTCCAGTTTCTCCCCTATCATTTTTACCCTTTCATGAATGGGGAGCATGAGAGACCTCATTAGGTGTTCCATTTTGTCCATGAGAGACTTCTCACCGGCCTGGTTTGCTAATTCAATAGTAACTTGCCCTGGGGCTCCCTGGGTATCTGTTGTCTGGTTTTGGGCTATTGATGTGATGGGTTGTGGCGCCCTCTGTGTATGGGGCGTACTTCTCCTCTGCCCGTGTCTATATTTAAGCCATACAACCTTCGATTTTGCCCTGAATTTACTGGCAGCCCTCATGGTTCTTTTAGGTGACAAATTGCCTGTGTGCCCTTTCCCTCTCGAGCACTCATTTAGGGGGTTCCCTTTAACAGGCGATGTACAAACTTCATTAGGGATGCAAACAACAATCCCTCCTCTCCATCCAACTCATTAATGAGGTTGGGGGGATCTACATTTATCTGCATGCTAGGGGTCAGTAACAACCTGCTTTCCCTGTTGTCAAAGTCAGGAGGTAGGGTTTGATCTAGTGGAATTATCTGATTACTATCTGTGTTTGAGAAACCTGCATCAGATTGCATGAGGATAGAATCCTGTGAGTGCACAGTAGTATTAGAGGTGTTAGCATTCATAGTGATTTGGGTTGACTGGTTGGCTAGATGCATACTAGGGGGTGAGGAAAGGCGCCTCTCTGTACTCTCAATCGCATTGACCACAACGCCTATGGTCTTTTGAAGCATTCTATCAATTGCGGTGAGACTTGGGAGTGGGGTGGTAACTAGCGCCTTTTTCCTTGAGGTAGATCTGGTCGACATTGGTGTATTCTTAGACTTAATCATGTTATAAATCCTTGGCACGGCTACAGGTATAGTATACAATACCCCCCTTAAGTAAAGGTATTATGCGTACACAGGTGTAGACGTGTGCCAGAATGATAGACCAAATGCCAGGAAGAGGAAAGTCAAAAGTCACCTTGACCACAGTTACGGGGGGAGCCACGAAGGGGGGATGGCCCAGCCCAGCCTCCTCGAGCCTCTGAGGGCAACAGAGGGCCCGCCCTTTGCCCGGGCTTAGCCCGGCACCGCCCGGGCGCGTCCCGTGACGTGGAAGGAGCTCTGCTTTTTTCAGCGCCTTCCGGGCGCGTCAGTAGGCGGAGCCAACATGCAAAGGATTGTTGGGGCTGTAGTCCCCCCCCCCACTCGGCGGCCGCGTGGTGTTCCTGTCGCGGCAGCGGGGGGGACCAACAGCCGGTGGAAATACAAGTGCCGAATGCGCTATGCCCTGCAAAATCACAAAGTTCGTAGTGCTCTGCTGCCAAGGTAAGTTTGTGCCGTTTTTCAAGATTCGCCCGCTCCCCAGATGGAGCTCTGCTCTTTTCAGCACCTTCCGGGCGCGTCAGTGGGCGGGAAGGGGCGAAGCCAACACGCAAAGGATTGTGGGGGCTGTAGTCCCCCCGCTCGGCGGCCGCGTGGTGTTCCTGTCGTGGCAGCATGGGGGACCAACAGCCGGTGGAAATACAAGCGCCGAATGCACTATGCCCTGCAAAATCCCAAAGTTCACAGTGCTCTGCTGCCAAGGTAAGTTTGTGCCGTTTTTCAAGATTCGCCCCTTACTTATTAAATGTAACAAAAAGGGGATCCTAAGACTTGGCAAGTAGTTTTAAATGCCAAGTCAAAGTGGAGGTAAACAGCACACAAATGCCCTGCAATGGCAGGCCTGAGACAGGTTTGGAAGGCTACTTGTGTGGGTGGCACAATCAGTGCTGCAGGCCAACTAGTAGCTTTTAATGTGCAGGCCCTGGGTAGATGGTATACCGTTTTACAAGGGACTTAAATGTAAATTATACTATACAGGTATAAGTCAATCATACCATGTTTAAGAGAGAAAGCACATGTACTTTAGCACTTATTAGCAATGGTAACATGCTCAGAGTCCTTAAACCAGCAACAACAAGTTCAGAAAACTGGAGGGAGACAGGCAAAAAGTTGGGAGAAAAACACCCTAAGGCTGTCAGGTGTAACACCAGAGATATACAATTAAATGTATAATTTTCGCCCTTCAGTGTGGAAGTAAATTTTTTATCATGAATCATGACAAAAGGAGCACAATTTCTAAGAAAATTAAACTCTAAGGTATAAATAATATCTGGTTAGGATAATCATGCTACAATGTTGTGAAGTATCATACCTCAATAAGCGAACCTTGCCCAAAGAAATGTGTTAGAAATAGTTTTTTGTTTGGCAGAGGTATGCACCCTGTCCAAGCAGGAACCATAATCCTAGTCAGGGTAAGCTTGATGCACACTAAAAGATAACTTGTGCTCACCATCTGGTAGCTTGGCACAAGCAGTTAGGAGTATCTAAAGAGGAAATGTGTAAAGTATTTGTGCAACACAACACACAGTGACACAATCAAAACACCACAAAGAGACTCCCAATCAGGCTAGCAAAATAGACAAGAATATTCTAAATAAATCGAGACCAAAACAACAAAATATAGTTAGAAGCCAAGATATGAATTTCTAAAGAATAATATGAGTTCTAGCATTTAGAAGCAATAAGCACTATTGGGGGTTAACTGGTCGCGCTGCACTGGAGCAAAGTCAACAGTTTAAGCCAAATGAGATAGAGCTCTGGCAGGGGACAAAAGCCACGCAGCCCCCCGGGTGAACAGAATACCTTGATCCTGGTCAAAACAGCAAGATGCAGGGTGCAGATGAACAATGCTTTGATTTTGAGCCCACAGATGAGGTGATGGGTCGATTTCCTTCATGCACTGGTGGCCATATATCATTTCCATAGACAAAGCGACGAGCGGAAATGTGTTGGTTCTGAAAGCGATGTGCCTGGCATCTCGGCACAGTCAAAGGGATGGGTTGATCTCTCCACAGTGCTGCGGCCACGATGAGTGTTTCTAATGAGTCGGACTCAGAATGTGATGAGTTGGTTCCTAGAGCGATGCGCCAATTCTATTCCTGCAACAGGGTCGATGCACCAGTTAAAGAAAAAAGAACAGGACAACCTGACCAAGGTTTAGCACAATCAAGACAATAGTATAATCAATATTATTGCGGTGCTGTACACTTCCAGTGCCTGTCGCCCCAAGGCACAGTTCCGATCAAAACGCTTTTAACAAATGGCGGAAGGCACACTCATTGAGATATCACAGAGATGATGCTTTTAGTCCAAACAGTTATCTTCTTTATTATGGCAATTATACCAGGAAAAACGCACAGCCAACGCGTTTCGTTCCTTGGCGGAACTTCGTCAGGACATATACTCTGCTGCGTATGATAAACCAGAGAGATGGTATGTATATCGAGAATCATGGGGGAGAGTCACCAAGTTAAAAACATGAAAATATACTTGCCCCAGATTCAATCCAGTTGTGTGTAAGGTATATATCTAAAAAACAAGGCGTATGTCTCCTGCCACTTTATAAATAATTATTCCCAGAGTGCTGGAGAAATGAATGTCAAGAGGCACCAAATTTGCCACGGTCATGAGATCTTGCAAACTGTTAAGTCTTCAACGATTAGTGCAAAAAGGGGCCCAGAGGACGCTTAATTTACCTCCTGTCTGGCAGAGTGGGCTCAATCCAGATCACGGAATCCCGGCATGCTAACAGGGAGAGATATAAAGAAAACTGGCTCCGATGTACAACACAGAAAAACATTGTTCAAGCGAAAACATCAAGGAAACCTATTCTGAAACACAATTACCACCTCCTTCTCTAGTAATAGGCTGAATGAATAACAGAGATGATAGCAAAGAAACCCTAAACCACAATAACTGTTTTATGAAAAATATTTTGCACTATGTTTAACTGCTCATTCAATAAAAATAAAAAGAATTGTCTCAAAAACAGTCCAATTCTTTCAGTTTTTAAAAGTTGAAAATATATTTATTCTGTTCCTAATTATGTAAGCACAGCAAAACTAGAGTTGAATCAGTTTGTGGCATGCTTGCCTGGGTGCGATTATAGTATGTAATAATCTGTGACAAGAATCCAAATACCAAACACACTACACACATACAAAAATAACAAAAGATGTGCATATGAAGTGGAATCAATTTACTGTTTGTATATGTCCCAGATCAAGTTTTTCTACTACATTTTATTAAAAAATTAGTTGCTTCTCTGTCACTCAAGGGCGGACTCGATGGAGAATATAACCTGGCTGCCTTTAATGAGTGCATTCCTTGTGTCCTGCCTAGAATGCAGGTCTACCTGTCTCTCAATCCACTTCATGGAACACAAAGTGCTTTATGATATCCCTCACCATCTATCAGTCAGGATTCACAGGAAGACTTCTTGGGGTGCTTTAGATCTAAGGATGTGGCACTGGGCAGAAACAACATACTTGGTGGCCGCGAATGCCAGCTACTGAATGCCGAGATATGTTGGTTTACCTTCAGCACTGGCTGAAAGTGTCCGAAATGATGCGGTAAGAAGATGCAGCGATGACATCGATCTGAGCTAATTTTAAACCATGTTATCCAAGGCGGAGGGCAGTCCCAACTTTAGGACCAACCTGGCAGAGTAAACTCTGGCGCTTGGGCTCCCAGGAGAAAGGCTACATAAACACAGTTATAGCCTACATAACACACAAGTCTCCCTCAAATGCATATTTCGTGAATGAGGGGCATTCTGCTGCTCTGTGCAACCTATGTGCATGCACTATTCATATTACAGGCCACTTTCTCTGTCTGGATGACTAGATCAGAGAGTAATCGTCAGTCCTCTTTAGAAGGCCTGAGCCCAGCATCACAAGGCCCATGCCTCCTTTCTTGCAGTCACGGCCGGCATTACGGGCGGGTGGAGGGTGAAAAGGGGGTCGTAGCGCCACGGAGGGGATGGGAGGGGTTTAAGGAAAAAATAAAAATAAAATAAAAGTAAAACTTACCGCCCGCCTTTAGTGAAGTCCCGAGACTCCCGCCATCCGCCGTCCTGCTTTGGAATTCCTCTGGGCTCGTCATCAGGAAGGCTGCAGGCAGCCTCCCTCCCCTCCACCGCAGCTTTGATTGGTTAAGCAGCTGCCCCACCCGGGTAATTTTCTCTCTGTATGCTGCAGCATACAGAGAGAACAGGGAGAGTGGGCGGTGTTGCTTGAGGGCAGGGGGAGTGGCTTGTCGACTGTTGTTCATACTGCCTGTTTGGGTGGCCTCAGGCTGCTCAAACAGTCAGTATTAACAACAGTGGGCAAGCCACACCCCCCTGCCCTCAAACAACACCCCCCACCCCCAATCAGGAACTTCTGCTTTCTCGCCATGCGAGAAGGAAGAAACAAATGGTAGTTATTATGGTAATAACTACCATTTATTTCTGCCTTCTCGCACGGCGAGAAAGCAGGGAGGCGGCGCCCAAACGCCCCTATAGAGGAGCCGCCACTGATTGGCTCCTCAGCCAAGCACATACACCAAATGTCTGAACCTGAGGTTCCTCTCGTACTGAGCAGGATTACTATTGCAACAACACATCAGTAGGGTAAAACTAACCTGTCTTACGACGGTCTAAACCCAGCTCATGTTCCCTATTAGTGGGTGAATAATCCAATGCTTGGTGAATTCTGTTTCACAATGATAGGAAGAGCCGACATCGAAGGATCAAAAAGTGGGGTCGCTATGAACGCTTGGCCACCACAAGCCAGTTATCCCTGTAGTAACTTTTCTGACACCTGCTTGAAACCCAAAAAGTCAGAAAGATCGTGAGGCCCCGCTTTCACAGTCTGTATTCATTCTGAAAATTGAGATCAAGCGAGCTTTTGCCCTTCTGCTCCGCGGGAGGTTTCTGTCCTCCCTGAGCTCCCCTTAGGATACCTGCGTTATCGTTTGACAGGGGTACCGCCCCAGTCAAACTCCCCACCTGCCACTGTCCCCGGAGCGGGTTGCGCCCGGCAGGCACCGGGCGCTTGGAGCCAGAAGCGAGACCCCCCCTGGGCTCGCCCCCGCCTCACCGGGTAAGTGAAAAAACAATAAGGAGTAGTGGTATTTCACCGGCGGCCTGAGGGCCTCTCACTTATCCTACACCTCTCATGTCTCTTCACAGTGCCAGACTAGAGTCAAGCTAGCTCAACGGGGTATTAATTCCCCGCAGATTCTGCCAAGCCCGTTCCCTTGGCTGCGGTTTCGCTAGATAGTAGGTAGGGACAGTGGGAATCGCGTTCATCCATTCATGGGTGCCACTAATTAGATGATGAGGCACTTGGCTGTTCTGTACCACCTCGCGGTGGCTCATCCTGGGTTATTATGCTGCTCATCAGCGTCAATTCGGTTTTGCTTCCAACAATACAACATTCTTTCACTCCGGAGTACAGCTACACTGAAAGCTTACTCACTGGAACTGGGATCACATAAAGGCCGGAGAAAGTACACCATGCAGTACTATTCCAACAATTTAAAATTGTCTACGAACAGTCCTGAGAAATTAAAATATGATTGGCAGGACATCAATAATCAATGTGTGATAACTATGTGTATGGGATTAATTGAGACCTATTCCTCAACCAAGACATTTCAATAAGTATGATGAACACCACTATAGCTAAAGTGTTATTAGCACACATTTATAAAATATACACATCTACAAATTACACATCTAACTAGAAAATGCACATCTATAAAATTGTAAAGATTCACATCTATACTAAATCTTGTGTCAACTATAAACCTATATGTTAAAACATTATGCTTTATAAGGGAGACATGTGTGCTGCAAGAAAGTGTACATCTGAGCAGAAGCTAGATACTCAATTGTCCATGAGTACTTGGCACATTTTAAGAGTGTCCATTAAAGTAGTCAGGCAAACATTTTTCTTGAATGGAAATGACATTTGCAAACCTAAATCAGCCAGAACAACATTATTACATTGAGGCCAAATACCACGACATCCCACGATAAAGCCATGAAATTTTACAGTGGTGCATTTTGTGAGATCTTTGATTTGCTGTGACAGATCCTGATAATATTTCACTTTACTCTCATAGGCTAATTCAAGGGAATTCTGTGAATTTTCATATCGAATTGAAACATCAATCACTACAGCTGTACCATTTTTGGTAAACACTACATCTGGTTTTCGTAGTTCACCTTGATTATTCTTAAAATGAGGTTTCCTATATGCCATCCAACCACACCTTTTTGCTCTACCAATGAGCAATTCCAGAATTTTTTTGTGTCTTTTTCCTAATGTCCTTGGTTTTAGGACATGCGCCTGAAATATGAGAATTTGTTTCGCAAACATCATTAAAATATCTACAAGGAGCAAATGTACGATTTCTTCCTCTAGTGATGATTTCCCTAGTAGATAAAACATTTGCTCTTAACACCAGCGCAGCTATGTATTGGTTTTCTTTCATTTTGTTATGCTAGCTGATCCAGAAGTTTTAGGTTGCATTACTTGCTAAATATTTTATTCCATCAGCTTGAACAGGGAGATTTGCCTATTTCTCAAATTCTACTTTTCTCCAACCATATGTTGCTAACAAATTCAAATCATAACTCAGAAACCCACTGTCTGAAATGTTAAGTTTGTGTGTTTTCATGATGTTATAAATGTTTTCATTTATTACTACTCCTGCATACATGAACGAATGCGGTATGTACAGACCTGGAGCTGCCCTGAGATACAATAAACTATTGACTTTCTTGAGACCAATTTGTGTACATACTTTTGGTATACTGAGGCCCCAAAATGATCTTTTCGAGTATAGGAGACCATCACATGTGTATGCAGGAAGGTGTAGAAAGTGTTTGACATACTTTTTATTGTTTGATCCAGAGCATTTAAAGTTTTTGCTTCTGTTCCTGTCATTTCCAACTTGAATGATAGTTTAGGTACCAAGTACTGACACACAATTTCTATTTTCTGTGTGGGCTTAAGTGGTAGATTATCACGTTTTTGAGCCCAATTGACAAGAACCCCATTAATTTTGCTGTTGCTTGTATGACCAGTGTGTGGATCAAAGTTCAATCCGCGGTATCTCCCACTTTCTCCTGGATGAATATTTTCAATATTATCTTTTTCAAATTGCCATGGTTTACAGTTGTTAACCAGGATTTTATCTTTATGGTGACTGATATAAAATCCATGTGTCTTTTTCACATTAAGTTTTAATCCTGTATTTTTACTGAATTTTTCAATGATTTCAGATTTGTACTAATTCCTTCCCAGGTACTGCTGAGCACTGCGATGTCATCGGCAATGGCGAGAGCGGTGATTTGCTCAATAAGACCATCTGATCCAAATGTGAAGCCCTTGCCGTTTTTCTGAAGATCACAGATCAGAGGATCCATGGCAACGTTAAATAGTAGTGGGGATAAAGAGTCACTTTGTTTGACCCTAGATTTCATTGTTATTTCAGGAGTTGCTTCGTTGTTCTTTCCCTTGAAAGATGTTGATTCAGTGTGCAAGTCTTTTATTATGTCTCTGATGTATGATGGAACTCTTTGCCTTGCAAGACTCTGTATAATGTGACCATGACTGACAGAGTCGAAGGCTTTCGATATATCTATGAACACAACTGCTAATGAGTGACTGTTTTTTCGTGCCCCTTTTATGATATTTTGCAGGAGTCAGATTCTCGAGACAACCTCTCACCTTCATGAAGCCTTTTTGTCTCATATTCAATTTAACAAAAAATGAGTCTTTTAGTTAATATTTTTGTGAATAACTTGGGTTCCGTCTCGGAGAGGGACAGGAGACAGGGGCCGTCCCCGTCCCCATCCCCCTTCCCTCACACATCGTTCAGGTCCTCCCTGGGGGAAAAAGGCTCTCCGAAGTCCTGGTCCTCACCCAAGCACCCAAGCCAGGGCGCGCCAGGGCAGGGCCGGGCCCTGTGCCTACAGTGTGT